>NC_056733.1:21739222-21751722 GCF_019279795.1 Protopterus annectens
TTGAGAGCTATAGTGAGAACTGAATTTGTATTCCCCAGGTGTTTTACGCTGAGTTGAGAGCTATAGTGAGAACTGAATTTGTATTCCCCAGGTGTTTTACGCTGAGTTGAGAGCTATAGTGAGAACTGAATTTGTATTCCCAAGTGTTTTACGCTGAGTTGAGAGCTATAGTGAGAACTGAATTTGTATTCCCCAGGTGTTTTACGCTGAGTTGAGAGCTATAGTGAGAACTGAATTTGTATTCCCCAGGTGTTTTACGCTGAGTTGAGAGCTATAGTGAGAACTGAATTTGTATTCCCCAGGTGTTTTACGCTGAGTTGAGAGCTATAGTGAGAACTGAATTTGTATTCCCCAGGTGTTTTACGCTGAGTTGAGAGCTATAGTGAGAACTGAATTTGTATTCCCCAGGTGTTTTACGCTGAGTTGAGAGCTATAGTGAGAACTGAATTTGTATTCCCCAGGTGTTTTACGCTGAGTTGAGAGCTATAGTGACAACTGAATTTGTATTCCCCAGTTTTTTGTGCTAAGAGTTGGGAGCTATAATGAGAACTAAATTTGTATTTCCCCATTATTGGCTTTGTTTGTCCAGGTTTTTTGTGCTAAGAGGTTGAGAGCTGTGGTGAGAAATGAATTCACTAAATGATAATAGCCAGTAAGTTTCATTCTTCCTATTTTTCAGGAAGCTGCTGATTCACCATAGTGGTATGGTACTCTGACTGTAGTACATAGAGTTGTGGGTTCAAGACCTACTAGTGAAATGCATGGTGGTAACACAGCATTTTGTTCCAGCAACTTTACAAAATTATACAAGCAATGTTTAAAATGTGAAATTGAAAATGTGTGAGAAGCTGTGCAAGATGCCCATGGCTTACACTGCTGTCATTCTTTTTATAGTGTGGGCGTGGAAGTAGACTTTTATGATGGAAAATGTTCTAAATTGGGCAGTTTTGGCATTATTGATTCATGCATTTTGTTCCATTGCCTTCAGTAAGTCTACTGGAAAAATGTTTAAACAATAAATTTAAAATGTGCTCTGTCTAACAAGTGTGCTGTATTATACAAGGAATATAATTTAATAAAGTCAGGAAGGTGCATCAAAGAAAAGAACACATGTATGTTTCTTGTTTTGTCTGAAAGGGGCCAATGATTTGAAAACAGCCCAGAGGTAATCTTTATCCACCACTGGCCAGAATGCCAGATGCCTTTTCTTTGGATGTGGTGTGGGTTTTAATGCTATTTCAATGGATGTAAGTTTTAATGCCAAGTCTATTTTTCTTGTGAAATAGTATTGCTTTTTCCCAGATGTCTGTTAGTGTTTGTGCATTGCTGTGCTGTAAAAATAAAATCCAAATAATCATTGTAGAAGTAAAGCAGTATGCACACATTAGTGTTTATAGTAAATGGGGTGAAATAGCCATGTAATGGGATAGTGGAGTGGCTGCAGGGGGACTCTAGTGTCATATTTTGGTTGCCTGTTCTTCAGTTTGCATTTGAAAGTTGGTATCCCACAATTCCACTGGAGTGGACGGGGTTACATAATTATGTATGCAAATCAGATGTTAATCAGTGTACAGATTTGTACCTATTTTTCATGGGCCTTGTCCAGATTTTTGATGTTTCTAGGTTGAGAGGTATGTGTATATTTATATATATATATATATATATATATATATATATATATATATGTGTGTGTGTGTGTATATATATATATATATATATATATATATATATATATATATATATATATATATATATATATATATATATATATATATATATATATATATATATATATATATATATATATATATATATATACAGAGAGAGAGAGAGAGAGAGAGAGTCCCAAACACAGTGCATGAACTGTTTTAAGGGACTTTTCTTGTAAAACTTCTGTAATAATCAACTTATTGCATTTCACTGAATAATTTCCTGTCATTGGTACTATTAACTCATCTATACTATCTTTACATTTCTTTACAATATTTGGATCTGGGTCATTTATGTTTTTTGTATCAGTTCTTCATCATACAAACCTATTTTACTTTCTTTAAAAAGTTAAACTTTCTTTCTTTCTATTTCTTCTAACTTCAATATTTTTGACCTGCACACTCAGCTAGTTTCTGCAGCTTTTGCATATCTTTCTCTTTCCTCTGTGGTTTGTTGTGGACGTCTCAACACAGTGTAGTATATTACTCCTTCCTTTCATATTCAACAGTGAACTCATACATATTAAGAACCACAGTGCTCCTTTCTTTTTTTCTTAATGGTAGTTTCGATACTGGGTTATTAAAATGTGTCAAAGGGCATATACTCTATTTTTTATACAAATAAAAGTTAAAGTGCTCAAATGCCCACATAACTGCCAATACTTCCATTTACATCTGTTGGTACTTTTTTCAACTGCAGGGAGAGATATAAGGGGTATTCAGAAAAATGCCTAACATGACCATGCAGCAATAATTAGTGCAATGAATTTAGTGTGACATTCCAGATGGGTGTTAAGCACGTGTGAGAGCCAGCTAGTGCGGTCATGCCAAGGGGCAATGTTGCATAACAAAACTCTGTGGTCTTGACAATGACAGTCATACTGCTAGAATGACAGAGTTTAGAACAGAGTGATCATGTGACACAAGGGAAAGTGTCAGGTGGTAAGCACAACACTATACATGCTCACTTATGCGTTGAACACAGGCACTGTGGACAGTCCATACAAGGGTATCTCAGGAAAAAGTGCAAAATCATGTTATCATAAGATTGGGACAAACAGGAAAGAAATTGCAGGCAAGAATGGGGAACAGGAAGTAGAGGAAATCACAGAAGAACAACAAGAAGGGAAGATTGTTGTGGGAGAAGAAAGGCACACTTTTTCTGAGAACAGATACCCATTTATTACTGTTAAGCATTATTTAAAACTTATAGTATACATCTATAAATTAACTTAACGTCTTCCTTTAACTATTACATTTTATTAGGTTTTATTTATTACTTTTTAAATTTGCATAATCTCTGAATACCAAGGTACTGGAAGTTGCTTCAGGCTTCAATCTTATGGTAAATGTCACTGATTTGTAGTATGATTTGGCCAAGGAGGAAGTTACAACAGGTGAGGAACAAAGCTGCCCCATACTAGTAAAGATCAAATTCAGGACAGTTGTGGTGCAGATTAACTGGTCTGGAGGGATTTTAGTGATGAAGTCCGTAAACTTCTGGGCGTACTTGTTTGAGGATGTATGTCTTCCTATTTATGGAGGGGTCATTGAGCTCTCCAAGGAGAATGTTCCTGTAATAAAGGTGTAAGGGTTTAATGGAGAAGGCATTGAGGCTGGAACACCAAATGGGATGATGGTCTCTTAGGAAAAAATTAAGTATCACAGATCTTGAGAACAATGAGATATCTACCTTTTGATGAATGGTAATTGCATGAACAGAGTTCCAGAGTCTAACTATCTTTTGTCCGGTAAGGTCAGTTTAGCAGTAAATAATAATAATATGTAGTTAGACATCTTCCTCAGTAGTAGACCATTACAAGATCTCCTGTAGCACAAGTACTGTATGCTAAAACCACTCTTACACCAAGAATCAGTAATAGGAGAAGATATACATGTGCAGTAAATGTTATCCATCATTCTGGTACTTAATACAAAACGAAAATAGTTAAAGTGTATCAAACAGACCGGTTTTGGCTTGTATATAACACAAAGCCTTTATCAATGTGAAAAAAACATAAAAAATACACCTCATTTATAGTGTATTAATCCAAAGACCAATCACAGGTGTTCATTTAACCCAGGTGCAAAAAGCCCTCCTAGTTTAATTATCTATTTTTTCTCCTTAACATTGAGCAATTCATGCCACCCAGTTTTATTTTGTTGCAAACCAATGATTTTATCTATAATTGTAAATTGGAAGCATGCTGTCTTGTGAGTTAAAGTGTGTTTATAAAGAGCATTAGTGTCACGCTGGTTCCTAATTTCACTCATATGCTCAGATATTCTATGTCTCACAGCCTTGGACATTTGTCCAACATAAAAGGCTGAACATTGACACGTTGCTAAATAAACAACCCATTCTGAACTACAATTGGCGAAAAAAGGAATCTCAAATACTATGCTAGTATTCTTACTACTAAAGCACGTCATTTTCAGCATTCTAAAACAATGCCTAAAGTGCCCACATGGATGGCTCCCCTTATCAAACCCCCTTTCAATGGTACTTTGTTTTTTCTCCCTAGGTAAAGGACAACTTTGTTTATAATGGTTGAAATATGATACTAAATTCCTCCCACTTCTATATGAGAAACAGCACCTGTCCCCAAGGAACTCTGATAAACTATTTTCTGCCATAAGAATATTCCAATTCCGACAAACACTATCAAGAATTGCCCCTGTGTCCCGCCCACATGTTGTCACAAACCTAAGTTTTGCTGTGGTGTCAGAATCCTTCTGTTTATATTGTAGGAGTTCATCCCTGTTCATCTCATTAACCACATTCAATGCCTGTGTAATGTGTCCTGTTGGATAACCCCTTTCCTTAAACCTGTTAGGTCATCTCGGAAATGCAAATACGAATCTTCGGCTGAGCATATACGTTTTACCTTCATATACTATGATTTAGGGATATTTTTGCATATATGAAGAGGATGATAACTGGAGGCATGGAGCAGAGAGTTATACTCAGGGAATTTTCTATATACTTCAGTGGTTTGCAACAAAATAAAACTGGGTGGCATGAATTGTTCAATGTTAAGGAGAAAAAATGGATAATTAAACTAGGAGGGCTTTTTGCACCTGGGTTAAATGAACATCTGTGATTGGTTTTTGGATTGATGACACACTATAAATGGGGTGTATTTTTTATGTTTTTTTTTCACATTGATAAAGGCTTTGTGTTATATACAAGCTGAAACCGGTCTGTTTGATACACTTTAACTATTTTCATTTTGGTCTCCACGGTCTGCTGGTCATATATTTGTTCTACATAAGTGTTTTAGGACCCTGCAGATGCCTTACTTGCAGAGGCTTTCTTTGGGATTGTTACTTAGGACAAAACACTAGCATTTGGACTGAGTGATTCAAGGAAACAGCAGACAATACCTCAGGCTGCACATTATGGCATACAGTTCAAATAGTCTCCTTTCAGAGGTAACAGCAACCAAGAATGAGATTTTCATGAAAAGCACATCATTCGTATCCCAAAACATCTTTAAGGAAACTTCTTGTCATAGCCAGCCTTAGGCAAAGACCAACTAGGTGGCCAACTAGGGCACTGTTCTAGCAGGGGCGCTTTTCCAGTAATCTAGATGGTGTAGGTAGACCAGGATGGAGGCTCCAAGTGGTGTGAGAGGATGCTGTGGAGCACTTTTGCCTAGGGCACCAGTTCACCAAGCTGCTTCTAGTGGAAGGCTTGTCCACTACTTTTGGTGATTCATAAATGTAATCTGATTATTGTAGGGTGCCTTCACCTTGGCATAAAACTAGGCTAAATTAGCTTAAAAAAAGATGGCTGAAATAGTCCACTACCTGGGAACTAGACAATTAAATGGGTCACACAAGACAAGCAGATCTTTGAGGGACTTAATGAGTTGGTGTATGAGGGATAGAGGATTATACAATGTGTAGTTTATACATTTTATGCACTAACCTTCTGATATTCTGCAGAACCTATTTATCTACAATAGCATCTTTCCAATTTGTTTTACAAAAGTGAAAGCTAACTCCGAAAGGGATGAGTAGGGATGGACTAGTCACAGGATTCAGGCTAAAGTCACAAGAATTTCTTTTCCTGTTGCTGAGTCTTTCCATTAAAGGAAACTCAGAAAATGAAAACATTTACTTTACTTGCAACATGTCTGCCTCACATACTGCTGTTTACTATACATTGCCTTGTTCTACAGAAAGTTCCTCAAATATTATTGAGTGGGTTTCAGGTAAAGCTGTCTAAATGTAGTTCTGGACTTTCATCTCATCTTTAAATCAATTAAAGTCTAATCATCTGGCTTGTCAAACAAGCATCCAGCTGTTATCAGAGCATCTAGAAACAGAATTGTTGCTATATTTTGAATAAACTATATTTTAAATCAGGTTTATCTTTTTTAAGGCCACTCCAGTGTTTGAAGCTTGGGTTGCTGCATCTCCATTTCTGCATGTGTTGCCTTATCAGTTCAAAAGTTGAAATAACTGCACCTGAGCTCTTGTTGACATCACAGTCAGGGAGAAATGCATATTTTCATTCAATCCTGGAGTCAGAATAACAGGATTTTGCATATTTCCTTCAATCCTGAAGTTAGAAAGACAGGATTTATATCTGCCATTCTTTTTCTTAAAAGAACAATGTTTTTACAACTTTCAGCTGTTTTCCCATTTAGCAGGATCTTAAAGCCTTAACTCTCTTTAATCACAGCAATCATTATGCTATGATCTAGCTCCAGACACAAAAAAGACACAGTGAATGGAAATCTTTAGGGGTTATTTGTCTTCTACAAAGTCATTCATTTTATTGATTTTGATAGAGAAGACATACCCTCAAGATAAAACAACATTTAATGTCTCTGTAATATGGGAGATGTCACACTGATGAAAAACAACAGCTAAATCAATGGCCTAGCAACCAATACACACTTGTGAAGGAAACTGCAGCAGAGAAACTAATGTTTTGAAGTGTTGATAGTAACAGAGGAGTGGTACAGACCTTTGTTACTTTCAATACATGTCAGTACCAGCATCAGTAAATCCACTAGTGGCAGTCACGGTGGTATAGAATGCAACATCTATGGAGAAATGCCCAGACCAATGTAGTTTTACTGGTGAGAAAACCAAAGGATATCTATGGTGTACTGTATCAGTGACCCTTCTGAAGTAAAATCATTATTTCTTTTCAGAAGTGTAGTAATATGCATGATATGTGAAGCACACAAAATATTGTCATGCTTTTGCTATTAGGAAATCGCTAACCAATAACTGGACATCCTTCCACTGCATCAACACTGGAAGCATGTTTTGCAACAGATTGTGGTGCTGTCTTTAGACTTTTAAGCACAAATTGTGATTTGATTTGAACACTTTCTGAACCGGAGCAATTTCCTATCCATATAAAGGACAGCAGCCTGTTTTGCTATAAACCTGTACTGCTGTGTGAATTGTGGTGGTCTATTGCACAAAACTCCCTTATATAGTTGCAGGATGTATGTGTACAGTTCAGCAATAAATCTTGGTATTCTGGAACCTTGTATTTTCTAAATGAGTGGAGTTCACAAAATGATCCAAGGGGTGTGTAGTGCCAGCGGTAGTATTCCAACAGGTGGCATCACTGTACACTGTGACACATGCAGTTAAGCAGCCATCTTCCAGTCCAGAAGTCGTGATCACCATCTACCAGAAATAGTATATGACCCCTTTTAATCGAGTGATGAGCAACACAGAGGGGCTATTACAGAAAATAAAATAGTTTTAAGTAACCAAAATGACCACCTCAGCACCTAACATAACCTAGTAATTACTGGAGGATTATTCCTGGATTTCAAGTCCTCCTATCTTGCACAAAGACCCCAGACCATACTTACAAAGTCTACTCATACCATACATGCAGACCTTTAGCATTCCAGAGCAAATTCCATAAGGTAGGATCTGAAATAGCTTACATTAGTGCTGTACTTGTATCCACCCAGCGGACAGCATGTAAATACATACCACACACTGTATGCTTTATCCAGAATTAATCAAGAAGGTAAAACATCATGGGATATATGCAAATCACCATTTAAGGATATCAGGTGTTTCAGCTAAAGGACAATTCTGAATATTCATGACTTTTTCTTATACTTTCATTTTAGATCTATTGCTAAAGAATTTCAGACCATTAAAACCAAACCCCTCCATTTGTGGACATGCACGCTTTGACCTTTTTATGACATCATCAGCACAGCAAAAGAAAAATGCTTACCCTTTGAAAACACAGGGTTGTCATACCCAGCTGATATCCATAAACATTAGGGTGTCTATAAAATATCCCAACTAAACAGACTAAAACAAAGAGTAAAACGGTCATATGCAAATCACACTTTAAGTATATCAGGTGTTTCAGCTAAATGGCAATTCTGAATGTCCATGACTTTTTCTTTTACTTTCATTTTTAAGTCTATAGCTAGAGAGGTTTGGCTTTAATGGCCTGACATTCACCATAAATAGACTTAAAAATACAAGTAAAAGAAAAAGTCATGGACATTCAGAATTGCCATTTAGCTGGAACACCTGATAATCTTAAAGGGCGATTTGCATATATCCCATGAGGCCTCTGATGCAAGAGGTTTAAGTTATCACACAGTTAGAAGTCTAGCTTTGCTAGATTTTTATTTTTTTGTTTTTAACCAGTTGGTTATCTGTGTGACCTTTTTACTCTTTGTTTTAGTTTGATAGTTGGGATATTTTGTAGACACCCTAATGTTTATGGATATCAGTTGGGTATGACAACCCTGTGTTTCCCAAAGGTTAAGAATTCCTCTTCTGCTGTGCTGATGATGTTATAAAAAGGAAAAAATATGTATGCTTATAGTTTGATGGGTTTGGCTTTAATGATTTGAAATTGCCCATAAATAGACTTAAAAATAAAAAAAAGTCATGAGAACATTGATATCTGTGTAATAAATGAGACATGCACCCCTGCAATACCAGGCTACAACTCTTACGACACTTTTCGGCTACCAAACCAGGATTGAAACACTAAAGGTGGAGGAGTGTCCATATTCACCAAGGATATTCACAGCACCAGGTTAGTTGCCCAACACAATGTGTCTGAAATTCTCCAAGTGCAACTAACACTAGGTAACACTACCATCCAAACTGTAGCTTGCAACAGATCCCCCACCATGCCCCAAGATTCTCACTACACATTTCTAAACATACTGGAAAATATTAATATACAACCAAACACCCTAATACTGGGTGATTTCAACTACCCTGCCATTAACTGGGAAAACCTACTCATGCACCAACACCTTTGCCCAACAGTTCTTGGAATTCATAAATTCCAGTGCCCTGGATCAACTAATCCATAGTCCCACCAGGGGCTCCAATATCCTAGACCTGGTCATTACCAGCATGGGAAATCGATGCTCCACACCTATGGTCATCCCCTCGTTGGTCAGGTCAGACCATATGCTAATCACCCTTAACATCCACATCCCACCCCCACCCCCCAGTAAGGAAACCTCCATAAAAAACTTCTCCATAGCCAACTTCATGCTACTCAAGTCAGAAGTTGCAAACACCCATGCAGACGGAAACTGAAAGTTCGACTGCTGAGTCTTACACTAAGACACTGTATGAGCACATCCACTCATGCATGAATCGTGCCATCCCAAATAGAACCAAGATGCTCTCCTCCAAAAAAGGAAGCCAATCTGGTGGTCCCCTGCCATAAACAAACTTTACAACAAAAGGAAAAAACTGTTGCATAAAAGAGGAAAATCCCAGGATGCAAAAAGCTCCCTTACCAGCCTCAGTAAGAAGCTGAGATCCCTCATAAAATCCTCCAAAGCTAGATATAAAAATAAAATTGCCAAAGATTCCAAAGACAACCACAAGGCATTCTATAACTATGTCAAGAATCTAAATGGCAATGCTCAGATCCGCTCTGAGCTACAACAGAATGGCATTAAATATACTGATCCCAAGGATATTGCCAATATCCTGGCAGATCAATTCAGTGCCAACTTCACCCCCCTCTCACCCCCTAAATGGCCCATCTCAATACTGGAAGATTGCCAAATTCTGGTAATAACAGCCACACAGGTAAAAAACGCACTCTCCAAAGCTAAGAATACAGCATCCATGGGACCAGATGACATCCCGGGATGTGTAATACATGAACTACAAAATGAACTGGCACCTCACCTAAGTGTCATATTTAATCATACCCTCACCTCAGGCTTCGTGCCCACTGAGTGGCGCACAGCTACAGTTATCCCACTCCACAAGGGGGGATCCACCTTGGATCCCGGGAACTACCGCCCCATCAGTCTGACGAGCCTGATCTGCAAGGCCATGGAACATATTATCATGGAACTTATAAACAAAGACATTGGCAACCTTAAAACACTGGACCCCACCCAGTTTGGGTTTGTGAATGGCCAATCTTGTCTCCTGAACCTTATTGACTTCTTCAAATCAGTCTCCAGAGCCGTGGACGTGGGTAAAGCAGTCCACACAGCCTATCTGGACCTCGCCAAGGCCTTTGACACCATCCCCCACTCTGGAATCATAGATAAAATTACTAAACTGGGTATTATTCCCTACATCCCTCGATGGGTTGCCAAATGGCTTACTGACAGAACCCACACTGTAAAAGTAGCTGACTCCAAATCCAGCTCCAGACAAGTGACACGTGGAGTACCTCAGGGTTCAGTCCTGGGACCTCTCTTGTTTGGCGTCTACTTCTCTGAAGTACAGGCCAACACTAAGGGACTCTGGCTAACAAAGTTCGCAGATGACTGCAAACTGGAGCCATTACTGAATCCTCAAATGATGTGAATACTCAACAAAAGGGCCTTACAGAAACAGATGCTTGGTGCCAGAGCCATGGGCTCAAGCTCAATGCCAAGAAATGTATAGTTATCCCCTTTGGGAAAAAACATGTACCTGTGAATTATCACATAGGTGGCAGTACACTAAACACCGAAAGTGTGATAAGAGACTTAGGGACACAGGTGGACAGTGGTCTCACTTTCAATAACCACATCGCCACAAAAGTCAGGAAATCCTTCTATGTGGCACACCTCATCACTAAGGGCTTTTCATCCAGAAAAAAGGAGGTCATTGTCCCACTGTACTCATCCCTCATTAGACCCATTATAGAATACAATGCCCCATTTGGTATGTACATCTCAAGACATCTGCAACAACTGGAAAGGCCGCAGAAATACCTCACTAAAAGAATCACAGGCCTAAAGCAGATGCCCTATGCTGACCGCCTTAAAAAACGCCAGCTATACTCAGTTGCATATTGTCTACTCAGAGGCGATCTCTGCTTAACATACAAGGCCATGTCAAACCCAGAGCTGCTGGTCATGCTACACTTAAATAAATCGCAATCCCTCAGATCCACATGCTTCAGGGATCTAAATCTTGTCATCACAATAAACAAAACATGCTGGAGGGAAAGGTTCCTGACCCAGAGACTCCCCAGACTCTGGAATAGACTGCCCATACATGTCAAGCAGAGCGCCTCTTTGGCCATCTTCAAAAGGAACCTTGATGATTGGATGGGAGAAAGGAAATTCACCCCGGGGATCACATCAGTTGCCCTGCTAGACAGGGGTCCAGGGAAGTAAATAGTGTGGTAAGAAATAGCCAGGGAATTGTTACGGCTAGGCTTGTATAGGCCCTAGGGCCGATAGCCTAGTACCAACCTATGAACCTATGAATTACCATTTAGCTGAAATACCTGGTTTCTTTACAGGATGTTTTGTATTTATTCTATGAGGCCTCTGATACAAGAGGCTTAAGGTATCACAGAGTTAGAAGTCTAGCTTTGGTAGATTTTTCTTTTTGTGTTTTTAACCAGTTGGTTATCTGTACGACCTTTTTACTTTTTGTTTTAGAAGGTAAAACCTGAGACATGCTAGTCACTGTCACAGCTACAGGAAGGGAAGGAGTAGTGGGTAGTGCTGTTTCATACTAGAAGAAATACAATATAAGCAAATCAGACAAATGTTCAACTTCAAAGTTGATTTACAGCAAATCTTTCCCCATGGGACCGAGCTCTGCATCAGACAGCATGCATTTTTAAAATGAGTTCCTAGTACTGAGCTTTTCCCCATTTCATAGTGTATAGGCAGTGTGACATCCACAGGGTACAAATTAATATGATGTAAGAGGGGCAGTGAAATAAAACTCCCTTCTGCTACTCTTGAAGGTTTGAAAATATACATGTGCATATCAACTGTGTTGCTGTTGCCAGAGTATAGGCTCACAACAATAAAATTCAAAATTAGCCATTGCATCCAATATTTTTAAAAATTATTGATGCAGTAAAATGGGACAGAATGACTATCATGGAGTTTATTTGAAATAATTCTGGATAAAATGGATCTTTTACTAAATCTGAAGTAATGTGGTATATCAAAGTACATTACAGGGCTCTAGCTACAATAAGTAACTTGTAAAATGACTACTCACATACTGACCCAACATAATCATTCGCTAATGCATGCATAGCTGTGTTTGTTGATTATGGACACATGTAGTTAGAAGAATTTCTAGAAATTCGCTGCGTTGCTTTGTCGAAATGATTTGCTGACTCACTATAACCCACAGAGTATAAGGTAAGTATTCTTACATCAGTAAGGGTACCTGGATTCTTAACTTACTTAATTCAAGTAAAGGATTTCTACAGCATTACTTGTTTTCTAGAGTGCTTCTACGGTATTATTGGGATCCAGATTTTACACCGAGTTTTTTGTCTGTCATACAGCAGTAAGACTCTGGCAAGAACTCACTCTAAAT
>NC_056733.1:21756722-21776722 GCF_019279795.1 Protopterus annectens
CTCAGGCTGGTACAGGCAGCATAACATGACAGAAGATAAATCACTCTAAAAGCATTCCAGCATCATTCCTTCAATTATGCACATTATTAAAAGTTATTTATTTTTCATTGGCTAAATCTTTACTGCCATGAAAAATGCCAGATATGGTAAAGTGACTGACTACGACAATGATACACTTTCACAAACAAATTCTACAAGCACAATAACATCTAGCACTGAGCTGCAAGGATATCACCTAATCAGAAAACGTAATTCATAAAGATGGTTCCAGAGGAAGCCTTCGTGAATAATTAATGAGGTAACTGAGGTGTACTAAAGTAAAAAGAAACTTAGCACAGCCCAAACAAAGTCCTTGAATAGTTGGCCCTAGAAGATGTCAGTACAGTGTCATCCAGCTAGGGGTTGTGGTCCACTGATGAACTCCACATACATAGAAGTGAGTCAGTGCCTAAATTCCTGAATAAAATAGACCATTTCCAGCTGAAACTTACAGTGCCTGCATACAGAACTTGCTGTGTGCACTGCATGCATAAATATTCACATGTTAAGCTGGGAACTCTGTTGAATGGGAGACATTTTTGCCCCTCAGCACTCTAATACTACCTTAAGAACCATGTGTTAGGGCAGCCAAGGCTGCTCAACATAAAGAGCTTGTGCTGAATGGCAGCTTGCTTTTCCTTAGTGATGGAAGGATTTCTGAGTAATAGTTAACCATTTTCCCTTTCTCGTAGCGACAGTTAGCTGTATGTTTTTTGTGAATCCAACATCAGACTTGAAAGATGAAGGAATCAGATTTGTGGTGATTTGAAGCTGCTTCGTTATTCATGCTTTCATTTAGTTTCCAGTTTTAGAGCCACAGCCTAAGACCATAAACAGTCTCTGACATCCCATCAGTTTGACTAATGAGGCAAAGAGGAAGATTTTAAAAATATGATGCATCTCTAACCTACTTTTAGTTTAGGGAACCAGTTCTCTCTGTTATGACTCTTATCTGACTTAAAAAAGCCTGGAAAGTCTTCAGCATCACTTTTTAAAAGTCAGTGCCTCCAACATCACATAGCATTGCTGCACACTCCTATATTCTATATGGTGCAACATTACAGACTGCTCAGTTATGCAACCTTAGATGGCATTTGGTAATGACTTCAAATCTTTCCTTTTCATAAAGGTCATTCTTAGATTAATGACTACTCCTAAGATGGGATTTCTGCTAGGCTGGGTCAGGGAAATGAAGTACAAAGCCACTATAACATCTGATGCTACTGCTTGCATTAGAAAACAATGTCTGTCCTTGATATTCTACCGAACAAACCAACAATAAGCAGATAAAGTCAAATTTCAAATTTGCCACTTGTATAAGTCAGACATGTTCTTCTCTGGTTTGAATGTCCTGGGTTTGAGACAATCAGGTCCAATGAGTAATATAACTCTCTCAAAGGTGCTATAGTAGCCATACAGCTGCATCATCCCACGGAATGCCACTTATTGGGATTTGGGACTGGAGGATCTTTGCTGGAGATCAAGATAATAGTAAACTGGGAAGTCAGAGGATAGGATGTGGTGCAGGCATGGTATAACCTGGATGTAAATAAAATAGGTAAAAATAAGTAACTGCACCTTGCAAATACAGGATTATATCCCCTGACAGTATATAAGGGCCGCCAGCTCTGTGCATCCTATAACTTCTGAAAAAGCTGAAAACAGGTGATTTCTTTTTGTTTTTCCAAGCAGTATAAGGTTCACCTTATTTCTTTCAAATATATTCCTGTATTTTACCACTTTTTAGTGTTTGTTGCTACTACAAACTCTCAAATGTTACTTTAATCATACACAAACCTTTCTTTGAAAAAAAAAACTTCCCATTTTCATGTAAGTCCTTCTGCCCTGACTATGACTCTACATTCTCCTAATGTGCTTATTTCTAATATAAAAACATATTACTCTCCAGTAATAGCATGCAGCATTCACTGTACCATTTCTTACTATTTACCAACATAATGTGGGACTCCATCTAAAAAATAAAAAAGGGGAAGCCATATAGATTCTACCAATCATATGATGGATGGGTAACAGCAAATTCATCCCTGGATTAGCACCCTTGTACCATGTGGATAGGGGTAACACGTAAATCCCAAATGTATCATTATTCTCCCCATATCTGGGTCACTTTTGGACACAATGTCTATGGGCTAATAACTATCATGGGAATTCAAGGCTAGGCTTCTTAAGATCCTCACAGATCACTTGTCTAATAACAAACTGTGGACTTATAATACAGGCTGTTTTAAGTCAGCAAGCCAGATTGTTCAGGGGCTACACCCTGCAGTGCTTCCATCATCCCCAGTGACAGGTAAAGCCTGTATATCAGGATTAATTGGAATATTATTAAAGTCAGTCAAAAAATGTATAAGCAGATTTTCAACACCAATGCCACATTAATACTTTTCATCGAGTGTTGCACTAATTTCTAAGGAACAATAACACATTTGTGCCAATTACTGTCATTCTGAAAGTTCCTGTTCTGCTGTCTGACCCTTTGCTATTCTGTTTGTATAAAATGCATGTGGATGTAAGAATCCTTCCATAGAGTGGAACAACCTCAAAGGCATGGGATATAATGTGGATATAACAGTCCTTACATAGAGTGGAACAGTTCCACAGATATGGGATGTAATGTGGATATAATGATCCTTACATAGAGTGAAACAGTCATACAGATATGGGATGTAATGCTACCCACCCACTATGTCATGTGAATTAACCCAGAAAGTCTTGGGGAGCAGTGTCCCCTATTTTCTAAACATTTTTCTCCTTCTGTGTCTAGCACTGCATAAGCCCTCCATGTTAATTTTTTCACACTTGCTATTTGTGATAATTATTCAGACAATGATTCTCCCACATACAGAGCACCCGACTACTTCTTTACACACTCTTTCCTGCTCTCTCTATCTGTCAGACAGCAAATCCTGAATGCATCCGAGACTGTGTTTATATTTATTTAATTAATTAATTAATTAATTAATTAATTAATTAATTAATTTATTTATTTATTAACTGGGAAGGTCCACTGGGCCTAGGAGAGCCCAGTTTCAGTGGAGGCTCGGGGAGAAAAGCTCCACATACAATTAGCAAGTTGATACAAGTACTACTACATACAGAGTTAGTAGATTTTATACAGTAACAAGCTGGACATACCTTAACAAGTCAGGTACAAAATACAAACACATACCACAGCTAACAGATATTATGCAGTAACAAGCTAGGACATAGTACGAGCAAAAGGTTAGATTATTTATATACATACTACCCAATTATTGCAAAGCAACAAAAAGTTCAGATTAAGTATATACATACTACTCAGTTACATTATCATTCTTCAGTACAGTTTTACAAACTACTTATAACCAAGACAAGGTAACTAACACACACATACAGCATCTCAGCATGCTAACCTAATGGACATGACCCCAAAGGACCCATGGTAGTACAAGTTGTTGCTAGGTCCACGCTGTGAGGAGGTGTGATGTTCAGTATATTTCCCAATTCTGGGATGGTACATGTCAATTTCCGGATTACTTCACCTTGGTTATGAGCAGGTCTATAGAATTGTGATTGAAAATATGTAGGCAAACTCTTAGTCAGTGTTCAGCTCTGATTTTTGCAATCAGTGCTAGCACGTACTGGATAACATGGTCTCACCTTCGATAACCACATCGCCACAACAGTCAGAAAGTCCTTCTATGTGGCACACCTCATCACTAAGGGCTTTTCATCCAGAAAAAAAGGAGGTCATTGTCCCACTGTACTCATCCCTCATTAGACCCATTATAGAGTACAAAACCCCGTTTGGTATGTACCTCACAAGACATCTGCAACAGCTGGAAAGGTCGCAGAAATACCTCACTAAAAGAATCACAGGCCTAAAACTCAGAGGTGATCTCTGCTTAACATATGAGGCCATGTCAAACCCTGAGCTGTTGGACATGCTACACTTAAAGAAATCCCAAGCCCTCAGAGCCACATGCTCCAGGGATCTAAATCTTGTCATCACAATAAAGAAAACATGCTGGAGGGATAGGTTCCTGACCCAGATACTCCCCATACTCTGGAATAGACTGCCCATACATGTCAAGCAGAGCACCTCATTTGCCCTCTTCAAAAGGAACCTTGATGATTGGATGGGAGATAGGAAATTAACCCCGGGGATCACATCAGTCACCCTACTAGACAGAGGTCCAGGGAAGTAAATATTGTGGGAAGAAATATCCAGGGAATTGTTAAGGCTAGGCTTGTATAGGCCCTAGGGCCGATAGGCTAGTACCAACCTATGAACCTATGCCTCTTCAGCTATACTTCTGCACATTCTCATGCAGCTTTAATTGCCACAAAGGACAATGCTGATAGCTCTGTATAGGCCTCATTTTCTCCTGGTGAAAATTAGTATAAATTGGGCATGACCAAGAATAGCCCTGTTACCTGACAGTCCTTGGTTGTCCAGTTTGATTCTTCACTGGGGTGCTTCTTGCATGGTATTTGCATATGCGTCATGCCTCATGCCTGCATGGCTTTTTACTAGATGCTTGGGTTTATAGTTTCCTCTCACATTGGAAAGACTTGCAGTAGATTCTCTAAATGACCCAAAGGTGTGTGTTCTATGTGAAAGTGAGTATATATGCATACAACCTGAGATGGGCTGGCACCCTCTTCAGGGTAAAGATCAATGCCTTGTTTATGCCATGATAGGATCTGACCTCTCCAAGACAATGAGAAGAGATAAGCAGGTAATCAGAGAATAAATTTATATACGTTGACAATTTTGAATAATCTTTGCAATGTGAGCAATGAGAATGCGATTTGGCTCAGGAAATGGATGAAGAATTTAAGGCTGGATTATTCTGCCCACTTACTTAACACATAAATAAATAAAATCTCTTGGCATTTCTCATGCACAGGACATAAGCAAACCATTTCATACCAGAGTCTTGAAGGTCCACACCAAGAATACAGAGAATTTCTCTCCACTGGATCATTACGTTACACATCACCATTTTCAAGGGTTCTAAGCTTAGAGTCAACAGATGAAATAAACACAAAGCCTATTATTTTGCAAGTACATGTTTCCATCATGACCTGAGAATCATCACTTTACACAACCCTCTCACAATATACTGCTAAAATGAAATCCTGACAGTCTTCTAGTCTGTACAAGGGGCAATCCGACACCAAACTCTCAAACTGGTCATCTTTCAGTAAAGGTAGCAAACTCATCCTGTCTCCTCTACTGACCACCCAGCTATCCAGGACATTGCAAATATAGACAGAAATGCTATGCCTGTACTGTTGTGATCTGCTTAAAAGAGATGTTAACAGCACGTAAGAAAAGCACCCCAAATTTCACAATATCCTGCCGATTAATAAGATTCTGTTTGCAATCTATGAATAGTATGTGCATTCTTCAGTTCTATTTACTCGTGCAAGTTAGAAGCTGTATCATTTCGCTTGAATATTAGACCAACAACATATAAGTAATCATTACCAACCAGACACTTCTTTTGTTTTTATACTGTCCAGCTGCATGCTGTGTAAATCTGACTAGACAGCTGATGCCTTCTAGGGGAAACCCCTGAAACAAGGCACATCTGCCTGCTATAAAAATAACAATGAAATTTAATGCCACATTCTAGAGACTAATTTCAAATATAACTAAAGATGTCAAAGAAGTGTCCAGTCTCTCCTTAGGGATGCTTCTTCAATGAGGAAAAATGTACTACAATTCAGGTCTCTTGATGTGTCACACATGCTATGTCACTTGTCACTCAACAGATAGAGGATGGGGAGGGAGGGAGGAACCATGAAAGTGATTCTCCCTGAGTCCCCCTCCCCCAGACAGCTCCCTAGAAGGGTGCTTTATAAACATTTTAAACATATAGCTGTTATGACAGTCTAAAATGCACAACAACCGCCTTGTGGAAGAAAAGACACCAAAATCAATTTCAGCAAGATTATGTAGTACTGCAGAGGGAAATAAAAGGGCCAGAATTACCAGCACGATTCTCAGTATCATGTTTTGCTAAATTGATCCTAAAAAACACAGTTATTATCATTTAAAAGAATTACCAGCACTGTGTGTGTGATGTGGCAGACACTGCTGAGTAGGAAATCAATATCCCTGCTGTATTAATGCCAGAGGTAATGGGGCCTGTCTGAAGCCTCTCCCCAAGCTTCCAAGTCATGGTGAGAAGGCGATTCTAATCTGAAGTGGGTTCGATTGCCGCTATCGTCAATCTCATGGGAGGTAGGAGAGATTTCTGTTCACAGTGTGTATAAGCAATGAGTTAGAACATGTAGTGTGGAGAATGCTGCAGAACTGCTTAGCTGAAATCACGATAAGCTTGTCAGTCAGCAAAACGCAATCAAAAATGGAGTTCTTGGTTAGATTTTTAAATGAACATTTTCTACTCTAGCTTATCAGCAAAGTTGCAATTCAGACAGTACAAGTTCAAGGCTCAAGAAATTGTCCAACATATTAGATGATACAGTTACCACAACAAAGTATACCCACGGGAGCCTTTATGTGTTTCCTGGACTGGGGAGTGTGTAAACATCAGTGCTGCAGTGCTGCTACCTGGAGGACCACAGGTGGCATTACACCTGCGTCAGACATGTGATGTCAGCTTGCTGGGATGACCTATTCTCTTTGATTGTTTTTATTTCCTTATGCCTCTAGAGTGGGTGTCCTGTTAGCTAAGTTCAGACATAGATACAAATGTATTTATTTATTTTTTTATAGGTTCAGAGGGTAGTACTAAGCTAACTGCCTTTATGGGTCATTTTAAGCCTAGCCAATTACCCCATGTCAGAATCAAACCCTGCACCTTGTGATTCTAAGATAAGCACCTTTACCATTATGACAACCTCCCACCCTTGGAGTAAATGTTTTTACTGACATTTATTGACATTTGATTACTTGGAAAGTCTGACTGGGTAGGA
The DNA here is from genome assembly GCF_019279795.1 of Protopterus annectens. Lineage (NCBI taxonomy): Eukaryota > Metazoa > Chordata > Ceratodontiformes > Protopteridae > Protopterus > Protopterus annectens. The sequence goes on from NC_056733.1 coordinate 21,763,713, forward strand.
ACCATTTTCAGAAGATGGTCAGGAAGAAAAGCTTAAAAGTATTACAAAGCATTTCAAGAACAATAATTTTACTGTCTTGAAAAATAACACACAAAAAAAAAACAAATAAAGTTTAAATAATTATGCGAAACTAGATATAACATGAAATTATTGGTTAAGAATAGATATGTGTTATATGACAATGATTTAATAGAGAATTTTTAGCCAGTTTATAGAGAAATTAAAGATAAGTTAGTATAATACAAAAAGGAATTGTGACAAAAAATGAAAGAAAAAGAGGTTTATGGTATATTTAGAGAGAAAGCCAGAGGAGAGAAATTGATAGAAGTAAGGAAGTGAGTGAAGACGTGAATGTGAAGTATGAATACGTATTTGTTCACATGTAGGGATGCAGTTTACTCTGGTGTTGAGCAAGAACAGGGTCAGCTTTTGGCTAGAAGTTTTTCAGAATGGTTTTGAAAGATGGGAGGGAGGGAAATGACCTGATGGATAGAGATAAGGAGTTCCAGGCCTTAGCAACATGGCACTTAGTTGGTAACACTGTCGACAGCAGAGTAATTGTAACACGTATAGTGTTGCACTGTCGTAATAGGTGTATGCATTTAAGTAAATGGATCTGTTGGTAAGAGTGTTCTGTGAGTTATGCACACATAATGTCCTGACATTTGTATGTTCATACACACTTCAAAATAGGCCTTTGTTAATACTATTTCAATAAGCATGTGTAGTGAAACAAAACGAGTGGCTTGCTGACAGTGTCCCGAGAGCTAAAGGATTCATGTTGCTTCATCAAAGCCAAGCAAAATTAATTCATTACTAATGCATCTACACAATCTAAATTGCACAACTCAAAAAGCCAAGTGATAGTTTCTACAACCATTTCTATCTTCAAAAATGCTGTCAATAAATCTGTCATTTAAAGGGCTCCTGTAATGTATGCCTAGGCATTTAATGCCATTGGTGACAACATTCTCTCAATTGTGTGTTACAATGTCTTGAAAGCTATACACACGTGTTTATGGTTCCTTTGACCATAAGACAATTTTTTGAAGAGTGAGTGGTCACAATCAAAGCATATTAGAAACACTTTATTTTTATTTTGTTTTGCTTTGTAAGGGGGAAAATATTTCCACCCCTACTTACCTGAAGAGAGGCCTATCTGTGTGTCCTAGTAAATATAATTGACTCTGGGGTTGTTGTATTTTTAGGTGAAAGACACCATGACTCCAGACAAATGCTTGTTCGGTGGATTAATGGCAAACTACCAGTCTTTGCCTAATTGTTCGGTCAGAAAATATACTGGTGTTTATGGACACACACTTAGGTCCCTTAGCAGGACAGTCTTGTCAGCTGTGTATGACTACACAACCAAATCCTCAGAAGACAATGTCCTTGTAGGCATGTGTATGCATACAGTTAGCTCTCTTGGTGACTGCCATAAGGAATGAATATGCAATACACAAAGGCTCTGTGGTGATGTTATTCTGAGAGTTGTACATGCATACACACTTTGGCTAATTCATGATGAGATCCTGATAACTCTATGTCCATTTGTATTCACATTATTTGGTGGTAATAAACTGAGAACTGTGTGTACATATTCATGTAGTACAACCCCCACCCCATCTGGAGAAATATACATGTAGTACGAATCCCCCAACCTATCCAAAGAGTTGCTAATACTTATTGATGTAGTAACCCTCCGGGAGCCTTTGTCCTGACAGCTGTGCATGCATACATATTTAGGCTTTGTGTTGTGATGTTTGTATCCTTTTAGATCTGTCTTCTTTTGTGACAGAGTACTAGGGGCACTTTGTGTACACTCAGTGGGACTCACTTTGGTTCACTGATGCCAGTGCCATAATGATTATAATTATGATTATAATTATAATTATAATTATAATTATGGGTGGTGCAGTGGTGCAGCGATTAATGCTGTTGCCTCACAGCAAGAGGTTCTCTGGTTCGATTCTCGGCTGGGGTGCCTTCTGTGTGGAGTCTGCATGTTCTCCATGCGTTCGCGTGGGTTTCCTCCGGGTACTCCGGTTTCCTCCCACATTCTAAAGACATGCTTCTCGAGCATTTCTCCCCGGGCCTCCGCTGAAAACAGGATCTGTGGAACCTAGTTGGACTTTCCCGGTCAACAAATGTTAAATAAATAAAATAAATAAATGAGGGAGTCCTTCTTTTGTCAGTAACTTCAAAGTTCTGTGTGTGCCATAGTTTTTGTGCAAGACATCAGGATCCTGAAGGGCGATATATATACATATATATATATATATATATATATATATATATATATATATATATATATAGACATACACACACACACACACACACACACACACACACACACACACACACACACACACACACACACACACACACACACACACACACAGACAGACTATATTAAATTATAGCTGTGCACCTATGTAGATAATTCAATATATTAGAACTACAATCATGAAATAAAGCACCAGCCAACAAATCCATTAAAACTAATAAAATCAATAAAACAGTATTTCTGCAGAAGACAAAGTCACCCTGTACCCTCACACCTTTGCTACCTTAAATACATTTATGAAACAGCGGGGAAAAGGAGCAACTCCCTTATACTGATGTTTCCTGTTCTTGGTTAAAACACAACACCCACCATTAATCTGAAGAAGCACCCTGGCTGGTGCAAAAGTGCTCATTATATTATTAAAGTATTGCTGTTTTTTATCTTGGCTGTGTTATTCTCCCTTATTTTCATGGTGTTCCATAGTTGATTACAACACCTGCTATCCCTTAACCGTGTAAATTAAAAGTCTGTACTTATTCACTTACACAATAAAAACACTTTGTTGATGCAAGTTCAGCCAATAAACACAAATGCACGCACACATATATGTTTACATAGGTAGGTAGGTAGGTAGATAGATAGATAGATAGATAGATAGATAGATAGATAGATAGAAAGATAGATAGATAGATACCCCCTAGTGGCAGGAGTGTGCAGTTAGAACTTGTCTGATCGAAGAATGCTGGAACGGGCCTCAGTTTTAAGCTTTTTATTGGTTAATTTGTTTAAATCAGTTTGCTCATTTGCTACTGTTATATTAAAAAAATTCACTTTATGCATCACCGCTTAGCTAGGGTTAAACTATTCCTGGCACCATAAAGTCTGCTCTTCAAATTTTTCCTTAGAACTAGCTAGTTTTTTAGTTTTAGCACTCAAATCTGTTTCTTTGAGCTCAGCACTTGTTCAGAACTCCTTATAAGCACTAAATAAGCTACAAATTACTACAGCACTCGACTTTTCTCACTTGTCTAGAGGAAAACAGTTTTTAGTACTTAATAAATAAGCACCTATCCAGGCATGTCTAAAGGTCAGCTCCCGGTGTTTTCTCCTGTCTCCCTGATGAATCTGGGCATCTTGGGGCAATGCAGCAATTGCCTCATGTACACAGACAACCCTCTCCTCCTACCACCCAACACTACAACCTGTGAGAGATGCACTTATCTAGCCAAATTGGAAGCAAAGCTCTCTTCACTCAAGACTGGACTAGACAGTCAAGAGGAGAAGGTAAACACTTGCACCACACCACACTCATCACATAGTCACTCAAAACCTACACCACCAAAACACACACATAGCAACACAAAATACACACCTACTTTCATGGAGGATCTCAATAAAAATCTGCTCAAGCAACAGAGACCTCAAAAGCAGAAACGCATGCAACCTCCACCCCCCCAGCACAACCCAAATGATACATAGCCCACAAACTAAGTGTGCCACTCAACCACAGCCCATAAGGCATAACAACGTACCCAACACTCTAGTCATAGGTGAGTCTATAGTCAGGCACACTTATGTCCCACTTACCAGGCTAAACAAGAAGAAAGTTACTGTCAGCTGCCTGTCGGGTGCCAGGATCTGCCACATAACGCATGCATGCGCTCAGGTCACTCCACAACAAGTACAAATATGACTCTGTCATTGTCCATGTTGGTGTGAATGACCTGAGATGTACCTCCCTGGACTACTTGAAAAGAGACATGGTGGAGCTCTCCGATCTTGTAGCCCAGGCAGGTATGACTCTAGCCCTGAGTAGCATCCTGCCATCACATAGAATGATACCACAGTACAAGGACAAAATTATTGACTTCAATAATTGGCTAAGCTTCTGATGTCATTCTAAGGGGATCCAGTATCTGTCTGCCTGGGATGACATGATCGACAGACCATGATGCTTTGCCAGAGATGGCCTGCACCTGTCGTGCTTGGGATTCCAGATACTGGCTAAAGCTCTTGCCACCCCTATAGTGCATTTTTTTAGGCAAGGTTCAAATGAAAAATTCACCACCATAACAAGTACAAGCAAGGAAAATCTGAGGGTAATGCACCTCAATGCTAGAAGTCTAAACCTCAAAATGCATTCACTTGAGGCACTCCTTAAAATGGAGAACATCAACATCTGTGCAGTGACAGAGACCTGGTTCAGGGCTCCAAAGAGCCCCCCTGCATTACTAGGCTATAATTCATACCACACCTTTCGACCACCTAACCTGGACCAAAACACTAAAGGTGGAGGCTTGTCTATATTCATTAAGGATATTCACACCTCCAGGCTAGTTGCTCAGCATAATGCATTCGAGATTATCCAAGTGCAACTAACTCTGGGCAAGACCGCAATCCAAATTGTAACTTGCTACAGATCCCCCACCATGACTCAGGATTCCCACTCCTCATTTCTTGATACACTGGAAATTATTAGGGTACAACCCAACACCCTAAAAATTGGTGATTTCAACTACCCGACCATTAACTGGGAAAACTACTCATGTACCAACTCTTTTGCTCATCATTTTCTGAAATTCATAAATTTAGCCACACCCCCACCAGGGACAGCAATATCCTAGACCTGGTCATTACCAACATGGGTGACCAGTGTTCCACACCAAAGGTCAGTTCCTAGGTCAGATCTAACCACAAGCTAATCAGCCTAGACATCCATATCCTGATCCCACCCTCCATTAGGGAAACCACTGTAAAAAATTTCTCCAAAGCCAACTTCACGCTTCTTAAGAGAGATGTGACAAACTTCACAACACCCATGCAGGCAGACAATAGAGGTACTACTACTGAATCCTACACAAATGCACTTTATAAGCACTTACATGAGTACCAAGATGCTCTCCTGCAAAAAAAGCAAGACAATCTGGTGGTCCCCTGCCATAAACAAACTCTACAACAGAAGAAAGAAAATGTTGCAAAAAAGAGTAAAATCCCATGACTGGAAGAACTTCCTGGTCAGCCTCAGTAAGAAGCTGAGATCCCTCATAAAATCCTCCAAAGCTAGTTATGAAAACAAAATCGCCACTGATTCTAAAGACAACCACAAAGCATTCTATAGCTATGTCAAGAATCTCAATGGCAACACTCAGATTTGCTCTGAGTTACAGCACAATGGCACTAAATATACAGAACCAACTGATATTGCCAACATCCTGGCAGATAGGTTCAGTGCTAACTTTACCCCCCCCCCACCCTTAAAGGGCCCATCTCTATACCAGAAGAATGCAAAGTTCCTGTAATCACGCCTGCACAGGTAAAAACCACACTCTCCAAAAGAACACAGCATCCATGGGACCTGACAACATCCCAGGCTGCATTCTACATGAACTACAAAATGGACTGGTACCCCACCCTAAGCACCATGTTCAATCATAGCCTTACATCAGCATATTAAATTACTCATATACATGCACCCATACCTCTGCCTATATGCATACATATATAGCACGCAGGACACTGCTCCTCTTAGACTAATGTCGGCCCTTACTGCTGCCCAGACAGAGGCATAGGCATGCTATTGGCAGGAGCACTAAGTGCCCTCAAGTCTCCTCTCTTTAAGTTCATGTGCAAATACTTACAATGTGTGACCTTCACAGCGAATGTAACAATCTGACGCAATTACCAAGGGACACATTTCAGTGAGACACTACCAACCCAGATGCTCAGAGATGAAACTAAATGCAAATCTGGTGGGGCAGTGCGCATGAAATACATCAGGGAGATATCTTGACAACTGATGTGAAGCCAGCATTCCACTGATGCTGTTGGGCACACCATCACCAGGCATCTAGGCAGCTTTTGACGTGGCTATGCCTGCTAGCATTTGTTATACAGCATTATGAAAGTTAGGAGGGCCTGTTTCTGTGACAATTGAGTTGGGCAGGTCAGATAAACTATGTGAACATAAAGAGAAAGCTAACACTAAGTTCTTCACAGTGAACAATAATTATTTTTGCAGTGCAGGCTTCTTTTTATTATGCAAAGTATAGGATGATCCTGACAATCTAGAAAGATGGCCTAAATGAAAACAGATTGCAGGGCCTGGTGTTCAGGCCTGGTATCACAACATTGATGCATCTGACACTAGGGAACTGTTAATGCTTTGAGCAAAAACTGCATACTAGGTGCAGAAATTCCTTCCGCTGATCTTTAGTTCAGATACACAGCTCTTCTTCAAATTGGTCATTTGTTCTGCAGCAGATGTGACTGGTACAACTTTTGCCCAAATACTAAAATAGCTTAACAGTATGCGGTAAGTGCTTAGTGTTCATTTCATACTGCAAAGAAAATTATATTGTTGCGGATGATGGAGAAAGTAAATAGTAACCCCAAAAAAAGGTTTCCTCCTGATTTTAGAACCATATACTGACAAAATGGGTAGCATCTAATTATTTCCATCAATTACTTGTTTTGTTGAAACTCGGATATTTAATATAGAAAGATCACGGAACACTGTGGGTAACGTTTCTTCTTACTGCTAATGCTGTTTGATCTTGGAGTTAGTCTGTTTAGACACATGAAAGAAGAAGGTGCCATTACTTTTTATAACTTTGATGCAGTTGATCACATCCACTGAAAATTGATTTTCTGTGCAACAATACTGCACTGCTTAGCCCATTAGGAGTGTGCCATTGGCAAATGATTCAGTGTGGGCATATGCTACATGTAATCAGGCACTATTCATGCCTGTGGAAAAGCATGTATGGGACTTCTTCAAAAAGCAGTGCTTAAGGAAGTCATAGGTCATTTCTGGAAGGACTTATGTAATTAGAAAAAGGGTCCAATATGAATTTGGGATGGCCTGTACCTGAACTTCTGCTTCTCACTTACTGGAGAATAAATAGGCTCATAATGCACTCCCCCTGAGCAGGGACTGATTGGGCTATAGGATTCTTGTCCTGGTTGGTGAATGAAAGACGATGCTTCATTCATTTAAAGGAGGAATGAAATGACTGTCAAGATTTAGGGAAGGGCACCAGTGGTTCGTGTGGTTTAAACACCAGGATTTAGGGAAGGCCACCAGTGGTTTGTGTGGTTGAAACACCAGTACTCTCAGCACAACACTGGTAAAGGTAAGGGAAGGTCCACACACTAAATAAGAAAATAAAATGATTACAACCTTGAAAAATCCATTAATCATGCAGTATCATGCAGAAGAGTAATATGGCATATCCACTAGGTTGTGCTGGGAATGCTGTAGACCAAACCAAGGGTTAAATGGACCCTTGTACTTTCTCTGCTTCTAGTCCATTTTAGCAGGGAAAGTTCCCAGAAAGGAATTCATAAAAAGACCCACACAAGTGACTACAAAGTTCTCTTCCTAATTTTGCTGTTATCTTGGACATTCAGAAGGCCTACTCATTAGTCATGTCTAATTATTTGATGAAGAAAAAAACTCTTATCAAACAGTAAACACTGTTTCAGGTATGGGCACAGCACATTAACTGCAAAGGTTTCAATGTCCTGTACTCAGCCATGCATTAAAAAAATGGACAGCTACTACAGGCAAGAATCTCTCCAGGAATTTCAAACTGGCTTGTATTGTCCTGAAGCTTCCTGGATTCGATCTTTCTGCCACTCCCCAGTGCTATAATGCCTTTTGATTTATTTATGTTTTGCTTTTCATCTGTGACCAAGAATAAATACCTCCTGATTTATTTATGTTCTGCCTTTTATCTGTGACCAGGCATCAGTAAGTCTTTATACCAGTTAAGACAGTATTAATGAGACTTACCACACAACCTCATGTACTGCTTCCTGTAGAAAATGTAAATTAACATTAATTATGATCCAGAACCAGACTAATTTTACCTGTTCCTGACTTTCAACATCTCTAGATCACAGGTGTACTGTGTAGTTTTACTTAGTGCATAGTACTATGAACCAGGTGTTTAGAACACCTTTATAGTTATGATTTCTAGTTTATGACCATATTTGCCTATGGAAACTTCTTTTTGAATTTATGTTCAATCAGTTGTATGTTTGTAGTATATTATCTTGTTTAATTTGTTTCTCAGTATTCTAACCACTGTGTGCTGCATCATTTATAAAACTCTGATTTTACTCATTTTATATGTTCTATGCTCTTTGTATAAAATGGCTATGTTTATATAATTTTTTATTATTTTTATTATTATTTTATAATTTTTTACTATGTATCTGGAGCTTTTCTCCCCGGGCCTCCACTGAAAACGGTCAACCTTGTGTCCAATCAGACTAAACTGGTAAACAAATGGAAAATAAATAAATAAAACATAAAAAAGGAAAAAGAAAATAAATCAAATGGGAGAGCTTATCTAGCTATCAACAGTGCAAGCTTCTAATTTTCATTAGCCAAGTTAAAAAACCTGACCCAACTATTTCTAATGTAGACAGAAGTAGACCGCACTTCTGAAAGCCCCATATCAGGATATAATGCCTTAATTTTTAGAGAGACTTGCTGTTATATATGTATAATTACTGGAAACATGACATACATGTATTAAGTCCTTAATACAGAGGATTATGATTGGGGTTCTGATTGCAATAGACTTATTATGTGTCAGAGATATGGATGCCAAGAAATTCACCTCAAGAGCAAAGCTCTTAGCATCCTGGCATCCATGTTGACAGCACATAATGAAGGGTTATGATCAGTGAACTGATCATAATTCATTGCAGTGCACTGAGCTTTATCTCCTCCATGCACTAACAGTTACAGAAAAAAAATGTAGGGAATGTTAACTGTCTTACTAGCTTTCATACCTCCAAAACGCAGTAAAGCACTTAGAAATGGCATAAACAACAGGCAGAAAGAAAGTATTTCTTGGTAGAATTAAGTGCATTACAAATTCTTAGACACCTCATTCTACCAACATTTCTGTTTGTAAGTGTGGCATAATAAAGTTCTAACATCTTTCAAAAATTATTCTACCTTCTGCCACTGTTCTTTGCTGGGTGGCACTGCCCTCTGTTTGTCCCTAACATGAGACCTGGTTTTAGCAGCACTTACAAGTGTTTAACAAACTTTTGTTAAGCACCCCATGTGCTTCTAAGATGGGGTTCTGTGTTAGTGATGTGTTTAACAAATGTTATCTTTCCCCAGTTTTGTAGTGTAATCACCTTACTTTATGTACTACATAGAAGATTATGATCGATTCTCTGATCATAACTAGCTTAATCAGCTCAAAGGGTGGATCTTGACATCCATGTTGAGAACACATAATAAAATGCAATGATCTGAGATACAATCATAATTCTATATAATACATGATGCCTGTTCTTCTAGGATAACTGAGCTCAAAATCTATTGACACCACAGAAAAACTGTGTGAGCCAATTGTTACTGTAATGAGACATTTTGTGGATAGTTACTCAGCCTTCATCACCATTATTTTACGGACAGTTACTCAGCCTTCGTCACTATACTGGGGATTTTCAAGCTGAAAGGATAAGGCTATTAAGGGAGTACTCAGCACCTATTTGTTGATCCAGTGGCAGTAACATCAGCATGCTTTGCTGAAGGTCATGGGTTCAAGCCCCAAATGAGAGTTAGTATTAGCCTTTCACTTTAATGATTCTAAATGTATTTATTTATTTTACATTTGTTTCCTGGGAACGTCCGACTGGGCACAGGTCCTTATTCAACAGAGGGACTGGAAGAAAAGCTCCAATTACAGGTATATTGTTAACATATAAGAGGATACATAGAGTTCCAGTTAAATATAATTAAGTAGAGAGCCTTCTACATATTTGTGTGTGCTTGTGTGCAATTTGACTTTGACAATTAAAGGATTACTCAACAATTATCTGTGCATATGCTCTTGTTAGCCTAATGGCAGCAACACCAGTATGGTATGCAAGAGGTCTTAGGTTTGAGTCCTAAATGACAGATACAATCATCATTTCTTTTCTATGATTCTGCCTTTCTACAAAAATTCATAGACTAACACAATCCATAATTACTCATTCATGTAGTTTTCTCCTAAGCTTGTCAGCATTTCTTTTCCTATCAGCTGAAGGAAACCTGACGTATTTTATCATACCACCAAATGTAAACTCCCATTTTGAAATAAGAATATCTGTTCTTCTTTTGCAAATTTCCTTGTATACAAACACCATTTCCCACATCACTAGTTATATGCAGGTCTTTGCCTATTGTTTTTTTAAATTCATACCCTGAATCTAAGGAATTTTCTACTGACAAAGATCTTAAAACTGCTGTTCTGTGATATTTTAAGCCTATTGGGCAGTCATTTATGTTCTCCTGATACTGACCATGGTCTCTGAGCATTCTTTCTTTTTTACTGATCCTGACACTAATTATGTTTTTAGTTGTATAATTCTGCTTTAAAATTTAACGTACTTTTGATAATCTTAAATGCCATCATATGTGGTTCTATATAATCAATCACATCCGCTTCTGTGATACTGTACATTGACTCGTATGTGATCGGCCAGTGTTAGCCTGATATTTACCATGGTAGTACAACTGCTGGACAATACTCAGCTGGTTAAAGTGAATCCAATCAACAGCAGTGGGACAGCCCAATTTATCATCAGTTGTGCTATTGGCACATGTAATAGCAGTGGCTGAACAGGAAGCATTTATCATACTGCAGGTGGAGGTCAGGCCATTCTGTAACTAGCTAATCTGGCTTACTGCTCAGGCCATGACCAGGGCAGACATCCAGAGAGTCTCCCTGGACATGGAACAATTAGACCTGTCCTCCTTGCCTATAGAAGCCTGTGTCATGCTAAGCAACTTAACAAAATGACACAGGTAAATCTGGCTATCTGGCTGTCTGGCTCTGAGGTGAAGAGGAGAGACAGTAAAGCATGTTCTGCCCTGGGTCCATAGAGCAGCCACACCCCCTCTGCCCATCTCATCTCCCAGTCTAGGCATTTTCCCTTCTGAGCACCAGTGTCTGCTAGAGATCAATGAAGAAACAACTTTCATAGACCCGCCACACCTGGATAGGCACGGCCATCTTCCCTACCTCCCTGTCAACTGCCAAAGTCCTTTACTGAACTCAGTTCACATGGGCCTTAGTCAGGGCCTTATCCCTCTACACCTAGCAAAGCTGCACTGCTTTGGGGATCCTTAAAGATGTATCACTATTACAGCAAGCTGAAGTACCTTTTTACATTTTCTAATGTTTTATAACCTCTCTTTTCTCAGTCTTTTACTGTACGCTTTGTAGGTGTATATGCTGTTCTTATAAAAAATGTCAGGTTTCTTTTTTGCTTTAACTTTATCTGAATTTTTAAGCAACAAAAAATATTTAAATTCCTCAAGTGCTTTTCTTTAGTCATCATATTAAATCTGCTAAACTTTTTCAATTATAACTTCGAGAAAGAAAACAAATACGGAATGAAAGTTTCTAGAGATAATTTGAATGCTGTAAGCAAAATTGTTAAACAATTCCAGAGAAGAGAAAAGACTAATGCAAAATTGTTTTCTCTCAGCAAGAAAAATAATAAAATTTACTTATCCACTGGAAACTTATGCCAATAGAAAAAATAAAGAACACAATGATAGAAACAATCATGCAAAGGACACTTTGCAAAGCAACAAGAAGAACCGAGCATGACACCTGGAAATTCTGTTATTTTCTTGACGCTCAATAGTGAAGTTAGAGTAAAAAAAAGTAAATTAATCTTGTGATTGTTACAAATATGTTTACAAAACTATTCTTCAAAGATATGCTGTGTGCGTGTGTGTGTGTGTGTGTGTGTGTGTGTGTGTGTGTGTGTGTGTGTATGCGTGTGTGAATATGTACTAACTTTGAAATCACGCGACACTGAGAGGAAATGATACATTCCTTTAATGTGCTATCACTTCATCTTGCAAAACAATACTTTTGGTGCTGTACATTAGCGATGCATGTGAACATTACTAACCATGTTCCCATTCACCCACTCAGGTACACTCTGAGAAAATGCACCATTAATGAAAGCTTTTCAGTGAAGAATACACTGATTACAGATTGAACTCACTCGGATGAATCTCAGAACTACATATACATCTGTGTGTGTGTGTGTGTGTGTGTGTGTGTGTGTGTGTGTGTGTGTGTGTGTGTGTGTGAGCATGTGTCGGTATACATATGTATAATTGTGCATATGTACAAACACCATTATAATGCCACATGATGTGTTTTGAAATGGAAATCAGTGAGCACTCTTTCAATGATTTACACTTTCCTTCTGAGCATGGGGGGTTATGGGGAAGGGTGTTAAAAATAAGTTGCACACAGTACCGAAGGTGGGCTTTCTACCAACATCCTTTGTACGACTTACCAGTATGTCCATATTCTAGTAAAGCTGAGTATATTGCACATGAGTGAATATAAGATCTGCAGTTTGAAATGCTGGTCATGTCTTCCATTTTTTCTAGTAGTGTCATGGATATAAGTGCCACAAATGCTAAGTCAGGTAGTGTTATGGATGTAAGTGCCACAAATGCTAAGTCAGGTAGTGTCATGGATGTAAGTGCCACAAATGCTAAGTCAGGTAGTGTCATGGATGTAAGTGCCACAAATGCTAAGTCAGGTAGTGTCATGGATGTAAGTGCCACAAATGCTAAGTCAGGTAGTGTCATGGATGTAAGTGCCATAAATGCTAAGTCAGGTAGTGTCATGGAGGTAAGTGCCACAAATGCTAAGTCAGGTAGTGTCATGGATGT
>NC_056733.1:22081722-22246722 GCF_019279795.1 Protopterus annectens
GTGTTCCTGGTTTGTTATGCAGTACTATTCATAGGTAAATGGTAAAATAGAGACATTTTATGGCAAACAGTTCATGTTTCTTATATTCCAAACCTTCAGATGTAAGAAGCCATTTAACATTTGGTTCTCCTTCTCAATTGTAGTGATTAAACACAGAAACATAACATTTCTGACAGTGACTAAGGACTGCTTAGCTAAAAACATCTAAACTGACTAAGACCACTCAGTTAGAAATCTTTGCCAGTGACTTAACATTTTTAGGCTTGCCTAGACTGTACATTTCCTTTCTTCTAGTATATGCTCTTGCTCCGTCTAATGCATAGTCTAACATTTTGCACCTTCTACTAGAAAGGTATATAATGTAGCTAATGCATCTTTGTAGTAACTGACCATTTCTGACATTGTGGTATTCTTGGTAAGACACCTGCATGCGTAACTTACCTTCTCTGTTTAAAAATATTTCTTCATATCATCACTGAGGTGCCAGTGTTTCCTTTTATTTCATAGACGTCCCTATTTCAGAAAACAGCATTAGGGAATTTTTAATTTTCTTGGGTATTTACAATTTTCTGTTATGTCCTAGTTTTCCCTTCATTTCCTGGAAAAGCTTCTACAATTTTTTGAAAGATTTCCACCACCCATCAACCAATTGATAAATGATACAAGTAGCAATGTTTATACCAAGAGATTTATTGTTTTTGTTAAGGCAAATTCACTTAATTAAACAATCCCCTTACCAATCAATGATGTCAACTTTCTCAGTCGTGCAATCTGCTTAGTATTATGTTAGCTAAATCTTTTTTAAAGATTATGTGATTCTGAATATTTTTACTTTGGTAATATTTTCTGTTAAGTTTTATAAACTATAAGACATAGTCTGCTGCTGTCAAGAACAATGTATTTTTTTTAAATAATGGCATAGATTCCTGGTACCATATTTTGTAGGTTATACTACAATATACATTGGATGAGTTTAGTATGTTGTGTCCTGGGTCAGGCACATTGTACAGCAGAGATTCCAAGGTAGGACAGAAACGGAATGCATCTTTTATAAAGGCATGGCATGTGCCATGCAGGTAAGACAGCTGTTATTTTATTTATTCACTTTTTCACACATCTTTAATGGAGATTATATCTTACAATAGAATGAGAACAGATGCATTTATTTATTATAAGACTGTGCTTGTCTGAAAGAGAACAGAATAAAAAGTAAAGATTCTTTAGTCATGGCATGCTGTAATGATCTTGTTTTTGCATAATAAACAACTTCACTGTATTTGTTGCATCTCTTCTCATAGCGTCATAGCGTCAGGCTAATTATGATCTGTTGTAATTAGACTGTGCTTTGTCTTCATTAGAAAACTTTCCTGTAACCTTTTCCAAAACATAATTATTTCTGTTTCCCATGAACACTATAACAATGGTGTTCTTTTGCATTTTATTAATGCACTGCATTAGTGTTAGTATTTTAAACCCCATGTGACCTTCAATAACCAGATATCACTAATGCTGTGGATCTAGCAGCTTCCGTACCCCAGGGAAAGCAAACTGGCATTGGCCACTCCCATTCCCCCTCACCTTTGAGTTTCTTAGATGCCCATACGACTAAATGACGCTGGGTGTTTGGGCTATGGTCAAGGTTTCATCCCTCAGTATGACAGGGATAGGCGTGTTTTTCATGGATAAGCTTCAAATAAGAAATGCAGTAAGCTAGTTTGAGGAAAACAAGTTCTCAATTTCTGGTTACCAGGTTCTCCCAGCTAATATCTTCTCTTGTCTATGTGACTGCAGCACTTTCTATTTTATTTTCCTGCTTTATAATTTACAGTAACTTCTAATTGTGATTATTGTCACAGGAATCAGTTACAGTCATGGCGAATGATACGGATGTAATGATGTACAAATTCTTTCCCAAAGTACAGTGAAACCAAAAGTACAACTGTTTGTTTTTATGTTTTATCATTTTAGTGTTTTTACATACAAAATACAATAAGAAGGTTAGCTGTTTACTATTAAAAATTCTTTTTTCACTTTTCTTGTGTAAAAGTGAAAAAAAAGAAAAATTTTTAATAGTAAACAGCTAACCTTCTTATTTTCACTTTTCTTGTGTAAAAGAATGGCCACGATGGTGCAGCAGTTAACGTTGTCGCCTCACAGCAAGAGGTTCTCCTATTTGATTCTCGACTGGAGCGCCTTCTGTGTGGAGTCTGCATATCCTCCCTGCGGTCGAGTGACGTTACAGGCATGCAGCTAAGTGCATGAATAAATGGGTGTTCCTTCTTTGAAGACTGGGTGTCGGGCTGGCAACTCAGCACCTTACAAATCTACTGCCAATCATTAGCAGACCAGAGTTTCGCTGTGGCGACCCCTAACCGGGAAAATCTGAAAGACATTACTTTTACTTTTCTTGTGTAAAAGACTGAGTCAAACCAAAGAAACTGTGGACCAAAAGGGAATCATGTCCACTCTCAGCATTCAGAATTCAGCCTTTAACAATACCAGTTAGAGGTGCCACTCATACCTTCTGTGGACAACGCCAGAGTGAAAATCTCTAAAAAAGGAATCAGAAGCAGCATCATACCCACATTTTAGAATATGGGAATTCATTTTCTCTGCTGTTTGTGTCACTCATTTCTTTAAGTGAAATATCAAAAGATCTTTAGTCATTTAATCTATCTCGCCTAAAATCTCCCTTTCATTTGTAACTATATAGTTTTGATGGTTAAGATCTCTCTTGACTAAAATAGTAAAAGTATAGACCTTCTGGACAACGTCATCAGTTATTCTACTATCCCAAACATGCAGCACAATATTTACTGCAGCAGATTTTTTTTATGCTTCAAAAGTGTCCAAGTCAATAACACAGGGATTGGTCAGTGATTTTTTTTTTTATATAAAAAAGCCTGTGCTGTTACTTTACCCTAAAAAATGAACAGGCTTTCATGAAACAAGTGGTTGTAAGTAATGCTACATAAACATTACCATCAGACACATGAATCTGAAAGATAATGAGAAGAAATCTTTTTTTCTATTTTGAAACTCAAAAAAGAGCAAGTTTATCATTCTACCTCGAGACCAAGTCTGCATAATCAAATGCAGGAGAAATGGCAGGTGCAGAAAACAGTCATAGTGGACACACTTACCAGTTCCTTGAGTATTCAGATCCTAGATGGCCAGGCAAGGGGATATCAGAAAATGACTGCCTAGCAGGCATGAGGCTTGATGTTGTGTTAAAATATTAGGGATATCAGATGGCTGAGACAGGGAAACCTAGAGGATGCCTGCTGATAGCTCGGGTACAATGATTCCCATACTGAATGACTGCAAACTGACCACTGGAGTGCCATCTCAAGAGGAAAATGGTAAAATATATTATTTTACTGCCCACTCTCAAAAGATGTCAAGAAGACATTCCTGGTGAAAAACAGTAGTAGTGGAGATACTGAAAGCTTTAGCTTCGGGGGGCAGTGATTGCCAGCAGGAAAAAAATGGAATCTCCCTGCCTTGCTAAGATTTTGTAACTAAAATTAGAACACTTTTTAACAAGCTAAAGAATAGTGTTCCTCAACCATAGTGAACATTAAAAGTCTGGAGATCCTATGGAGAAATATGAAGTCCACCTGCAGTGTTTTCAGCAGTAGATGTCTTATGAATTAAGCATATGTCATATCAAAAGTCATTCCAAATGAATATATTCAAGTTTAAATTCTAAACCATCGAGTAAAATACCTGTTACTTATCTCATCTCCTTCAACATCTAGAAGCTTGTCAGTGACCAATGAACTAGCAGAGAAAAGGGGACCTACCACTGACTTTGCCTGGCAAGTTAGAATAAAGCTGGCATACGAGCTGTATTCTAGACTCCATCTCATGGCTATGGCTTGATATACATTCTATCTTTTTCAGACACGTCTTGCACCAGAAAAGGTGTGGGACATAAATGACCTTTATCTATTATGAAATATCTTGATATGTTTATAACTCCATCAACACTGATCCTTATGATGAACATAAAAGATGAGTAACAGAAGCAATGGCTGAGTATGCTAAGTCTGCATCTTTTTCTTTCTTTTTTTTAGGGTTTATTTAATTTTCTTTATTTTATTTACTAAATATGTCAGACCAAATGTCAAAAATCATATGGTTGAGACCATACGATTAATGTTTAAAAAACCTGAACACCTAGTATTGAGATTGCAATACAGCGGGGGTTGGGGAATGTATATTTTCCCCCTGTAGTATGATCTCGGAGTTGGCATACATATGTATATCTATATATATATAATTAGTAAGAGGTAGGGGGCACAGCCTCACATGCGGGTGATGCAGGGGGCCACTGCAAAACACTGTGCTGCTTTCATATTTTTTTGACTTTTTAAAATGTTGATCATATGGTCTCATCTATATGAATTTCAACATTTTAAAATTTCAATCATCAAAATTAGGTGGTGGGGTAGGGCTTAGCCCTTCCAAATGAGGCACACTGGGGTCAATTATATTAATAAATTAAATTAAACATTAAACTACATGGAAGCTGAGCACTTTCATCCCCACAAGGACATGGACTTCATCAAAACTTCCAATTATAAGATACAAGCATAATAAATACCACTGAAACCAAAACATGTGACATTAACAATTGTTTCAAATATACACAATAACAATTTGAGCAATTTAAATAAAAAAAACAAAAAAAATTTGAATGTAACTATAAAGTCATTCAAACATATTCTGATTCAGAAACCAACATTTTAACTCATAATTACATGACCTTAATTTTAAGTTTTGGCTTTCATATATATATTTGCACTGTTTGCAGAAGCCACACTTTTTCAGTCCTTTAAAGCTCCTGTTGGTTGCACAGTAATCCTTGTTAGTACTCATTGTTTCCAACCTTTCCTTAATATTATGATGTATTTTATAAACAAAGCAAGGTCAGTTACCTAAATATTTACTTATAACATTATCACATTTAATAACCCTCCAGTAATTCATTATAAGCTGCTTGATAGCATTAGTCCCCCCAAATTTTAACAACATAGTTTGTTCGTAACATTGGTTAAATTCCACTTCATGTGCTTTATTCACAACATAACTTCCCTTCCTTAGTAAAGGTGGAAATTTCTCATTTCTCTTAATTAATATTTCATTTTTAATAGACAATTTCTTCAGGATACCCCCCCCCTTATTAAAGATTTTAATTAATGTCTAGATTTTTTTTAACAAATTAATCCTCATAAAATCACCTATAGTATTAATTTCAT
Source organism: Protopterus annectens (assembly GCF_019279795.1). Taxonomy (NCBI): domain Eukaryota; kingdom Metazoa; phylum Chordata; order Ceratodontiformes; family Protopteridae; genus Protopterus; species Protopterus annectens. Next base: position 22,086,987 of record NC_056733.1, read on the forward strand.
TATTAGTCAAAAAATCACGTAACAGCAAAGCTTCTCTAAACCAACTCATACCGAGTTTGTGGTTTATGCAAGAAAAAAGATATACTACATCAACTCTAACAAGCAGTCAATGGTCATCATAACATTTTTGCTTAATATTAATTAAAAAATCCCAGGAATTTTTAATAGCATAAAGAAATTTATTGAAAGACTTCTTCAATTTTCTATCAAGAAATAGGACTAGCGAATGTGTCTTAGAATCATGAGTAACCACTATCGGGCAAAATGGTACATCTGCTATATTCTTATGTATTTTAGAAAAAACGTATATAACTTTGGATCTGTATCACCTTGCTTCAATAAATCTTGCAAATTAATATTAATTTTATAATAGGTTATATTAACTTAATTTTTTTGACATTTTAATGTATTGCAAATCATTGCCAAGTATACCATGTATCTTGGTAGAATAATCCATAGTCATCAACACTAGACCTCCACCTTTGTTCAGCTTCATAATTCTAATTCTCTATTTTTTATCAGTTCTTGCATCAATTGTCTCTCATCATGATTCATACTGAGGCATAGATAATTACTCTGTTGTTGAAAAAGCCTCCTCACATTATTTTCACAGTCTTTCAAACAAAAAATAAAGTAGATGCAGAGGGAGTTATATTTTCTAACAAATTTAACATGGGGTTGACCATTCAAAAAATTTATTTTCTAACATATAACTTCAAACATAACTTCATCTAAATGCATCTTAGTATTAGGGACAATTGTAAAACCTCTGCTAAATAAATCAAATTTCAAAGTATCGAGCATTATTATGTACATCACTGTAATTACAAATGTTAAAACCATCACAGTCATGAAAGAAATGGTGCTCCAGCATCATATAAATTTGGGTTATACTATATACCCAGCAATCAAACTCACAACCTGTGGGAAAAAACTGAATTAGGCTTCAATGAACTCATATTACCTAAACAATTAATAGAGTTGCAAGGAAACCATTCACTATTCTCATAATTTAAAATATCCTAAATAAAACCATCCCCTAATAACATCTGCCCCTTCCCTCGGGGGTGCTTCTGTTTTTCCTGGTAAAAGAAACAGTGTTTGCACTGTTCTCCCTCCCCCTGTCCTTGGGACCATTTATTCTGTTTCTCTGAGCTATCCTCTCTGATCTTCAGGGGGGGTGGAGGTGGATGGAGGGCATTGTTCCTGATATAAAAAATCATATTGTCAATTTTCCAAGCTAGTCACACTACAATGGGTATTATAATTACCCCTGTGTTGACTTAAATTCAAATTAGAATTGTGACACTGCTCAACATTGGGAACAAAATACTTCACTTTTGATTTGTTTATAAGTAGAGGATATGCCAAATCCTGGGTGTATTCTAATTCATCCCTTGGTGACTTATTGCATTCCCTAGACTTAATTTTATCCATTTCACTGTCATTATTTTTTAATCCAACAAAAGATTGACCTTAAGTGAAGAATCAATTTGGTGGATTTCCTCCAATAAATTATCTACTTCTCATGATCACGAATAATGACCCTCAAAATCATGCAACCACTCTCATCAAAGATACTAGTAAGTTCTTGATAAAATTCTGTATCACTGAAATACAGTTTGGGAAATTCCATAGTCTGAGCCTGTCTGGTACTATTTTATGGGAAACACACTCTTTTAAGTATCCCTTGTCAAGTTGTAATGATTTATATCTCATTAACTTTTTCAAGAAAGTCAATTGGGAGCCAAAAGTTCCACTTACAATCAGTGGTCAATCTGATGCTGCATTTTCAAACATTGCTCTCTGAAGCCATGAATTAAAATCAAAATGAACACTGCTGTTATTCCATACAATACCAGTCATATTACAGCATTTAGCAATACCTACATCTCACCCTCCTAGTACAGCTATGTGTGTAGTAATGGACAGGAACCCTGCATGCATGGTGCATTGTTTACAACATGGCAACCATTCAAACCTGAACCAGTATAATGATTGGAATAGTTATTTGTAGAAAAAATAGATCCAACATTAGAATGTCCCTCTGTTAAAGCCAGAGTTAATAATGGACTCAACTGAATTAACTGGCAAAAAAGGACTCCAAATCAATAGTGTGATGAGACTGGGGCAACACATAGGCAGTTCCTTCCTCTGACACTATCCTGGCAAATAACTCCAGAAAAATGACATACCAAACAAAATGGAGATAATAGCTCGAAACAACTACAATCCAAAAACACACAGATTTGGTTTCTTAATCAGAATATATTTGAATGAATTTATATATGCATTCAAACTTTTTTAGCTTTTTTATTTAAATTATTCACATTGTTATTGTGTAATTTCAGAATAATTGGTAACAATGTGTCACGTGTTTTTGTTTGAGTGGTACTTATTATGCTTGTATCCAATAATTGGAAGTTCTGATGAAGTCCTTGTGCTTATACGGATGAAAATTCTCAATTTCTGTGTATTTTAATGCTTAATTAAAATTTATTTATTAATGTGTTTAATCCTGGGTTGCTTCTTTTGCCGGGTCTAAGCACTACCTTGATTTGTTTTTGGTTTGTAGTTGATTTTCAGGTATTCTCTCCATTTTGTTTCCTAACTGTTATAGGGCTTGCTAGGGTTAATGAGTTGCTTTTTATTTCAAAGGAGACAGCTCTGTGGTCTGACCTCACCAGTGAGGACTGACACTGGGGGTGGGTACAGCTCTCTTACATATTGGTGAGTACCAGGTCTAGTATGTTTGAACCTCTGGTAGCAGTGAACTCTATCTGGTCAAGACTACTTGTGTTAATAAAGTACAGGAATCACTGTGCATGTGACTATGAGCAGGGTATGTTTCCCAGGCTATAGAAAAGTAGTTAGTCTCACATGAATAGTGCATTTTGTTTAATGGTGTGTGTCTCCAGTAGGTTTAGGTATGAGCTATTGGATTCCAGGGACATAGAGGGTGGCCTATAGCTTGCTAGGATATGGTATGGGACTTAGTCTATGGTGATTTGCACATGGATAAATTCCAGGGTATTGTCATGTTTAACCAACCTAGAGTTATGCCTAATTATCAAATGCCTCATGCCTAGTGATCAAATATCTGTACGATCAGCTTGTATTGTCTTTAGTTTTTAGACCTCTTTTTAAACTGTTAGCTCTACTACATGTTGACCTAAACTGCTCATCATTTATATTATGTAACCACCTATTATTACCATGTATTACTCTTGTAACTTTTTGGAGCTTTTCTCCCCAGGACTCTGCTGAAAACGGACACTAGCTGTCAAGTTGGACTATCATGGTAAACAAGTGTTAAATAAAATAAATAATAAATAAATAACTGAACTAATCTGATTTCAGGACATGAAATTCCTCTTTGCGGTCATTGCAACTTTTCTGCCTGTTCTCTGCCAGATCATCTGCTACTTGGGACCACCTAGAGATTCCATTTTCACCCAGTGATCTATTATACTGTGTAGTGATGGCCTTAGTACCCCAGGGTGATTCCAAATGTAGTCAGCATTTCCCAAACCATAGGCTGCACTACTAGGGCACACTCCATCCAATTTCAGCTGTAGACACCATTCATTGGCTATTCTTAGGGATGGCAACTCATCTTTATCTATGTGTATGAGCTGTTTCAGCTGGAAGGCCACAACATGACTTAATATATTTGGGAGCTTCCATCTTCTAAATATTTTAGGAGTGCCAATTTGGATGGCCAGTATTTTCTATCCTTCCTTTCCTAGGACAGCATCATTAATAAGGCCGTGGATAATGCCTGACTTAGTATGTGCTGCTGGAATGGGAATATTTCTGAGTATGTAAAGGATGGGAGGTAAAATCATTGTCCTGGTCAACTGAACCTGGCCAAAATTGGAAGAGAAGTTATGTAATTTGGGAAGTAGGGCCTCTACTTTGCTCAGCAAGGAGCTCAGGTTAACTTCCAAAGTACATGCTCAGGAGTCCCTTAATACAAGGCCCAAGTATCTGCCACAGGTAACCACCTTTAGCCCTTGGCTCTTGAGGTTAAAGCCACAAGTGCCACATTTAACTATTATGTATTCTTCCAAACTACAAATCAATCCTGAGAAAGGAATGAAATAATTTTAATATCTTGTCTAGTACATACAACAGATTTTTTCTCAGAAATATACAATCATCAGAAAACATAAAAAAAATTGTGCTTAGACCTATTCATTCATTTACATGTAAAGACTCTTGTTGTAAATATGTAAATAAATCTCTACTCTTTAAGCTTAGGATAGATATAATTACAAGTGTTGCATTTTGCTATTGAATTTCAATTATTAGTGTATAATCATGAATGGGCGTACCTTTATTGAAGGTTGTGCGTCAGAGATGGCAACTCGGCACGTAAAAATCTATTGCCAATTATTAGCGGACCGGAGTTCCGCTGTAGCGACCCCTAACCGGGAAAAGCCGAAAGACACAACAACAACAACAACAAAAAGTGTATAATCAATTTCTTATCATACTATGAATGTATATAGTGTCATTTTTCTGTAAACTGTATGTTTTGTGGAGCTTTTCTTCTCGGGTATCCACTGAAAATGGGCCACAAGCCCAGCTGGACTAACCCAGTTAACAAATGTCAATAAATAAATAAATAATGCACCTATGTTATTCAAGTACTCCCCTTACCTGGTAATTCCTCCATTACAAGGAGAAAAATTGTTGGGGAGAGTGGCAGCCTTGTCTAGTGCCCCTTTGTATATTACCGAACCCAGAGAGACTGCAATTAATCGTGAGTATGAAGGAAGGTTTCTTATACAAACTTTTCGCCCACGCAATGACAATATCTCCACACTGGCATAAGGTTCAGAACTTGAAAAAAGAAATACCCATTTCACTGTTTTGAATGCTTTCCTTATATTAGACGTGACCATACCCTTCTAGCTTTCTCTTTTGGGGGGTAATATTAACAAATGCCACAACCTCCCTCCAAGCATCTGACATGCTTCTGCTTGCTATGAATCCCATTTGTCCTTTCCTAATTATCTACAGGAGTAAGTTGTAACCTGCAGCTAGGACTTTCCCTAGGATTTTATCATCTAGGTTAATCAATACGATTGGTAGAAAGTCCACAGGTGATACAAGTTGGTACTGGGTGTTTGGTAAGAGTGCACTATCATTTGAATAAAATTTGTGGGCAGTGTCAAACCTGTCCACGAGAAATTATAAACATTAACTAATGCTTCCCACAGACTGAACCTCCCCCATTTAAAGAATTCTACTGGAAATCCATCAGTGTCTGGGGTTTTTATTACTCCTGAGTTTGGAAAACTGCTTTGCCTACCACTGTACTAATAATGGGCATATTTAACCTAGTGGAGTTGTTTGTAGAGAAGGGAAAAGCTTTGGCTGCCTTTAAAATCACACGTCTTACAGTTTTATTTCTCATTGGACTATATAAAGTAGTATAAAAAGTTAGAAAAGCAGATTCAATATCACTTTTTCCAGACACCTGATTTCCTTGGGACAGGCTGAGCCGTGTTATAAATGAGTAGGGGCTTGCTGTGTGAAACAACAGGAAATGACCTCCCAAAACTGGACCTTCTGAAGGAGCTCAGCTTCCTGCTTAGATATCTCCATTAAATTCAATATAACTGACAAGGCATCTCCCCTTTCCAATATATTTGTCTGTGATTCTCTCAAAATAATGCCCCTCTGGATTCCCACAATGCATATAGCTTGAGGGTGAAAGAATATCCCTCTTCTTTCTCTGACATCCTTCAATCTCCATCAGGTCCCCTCTGATAGCTGGTTTACATCCCTCCACCCACAAAAATTAAACATGGTTTCAGAAGAGGAATTCCTTTCTATTGTATCTACCACTATGCCCTTGAGTAGACTTTTGTCCTGTTTGTTGCTCCATCTGAAGTGGGCCCATCTCCAAGGTTTGTTTTCCAGTGGAGTATACAGCCCACATATATTCAGGCATACCGGGGCATGGTCAGGTGGAAGAGGTTAGTTTCTGATATTGCAGTTGAGTGTACCCTCTGCAATGCACTATGAAGTAGGCCCATCTCCAAGGCTTCATTCTCAGTGGGGCATACAGTCCACATATATTCAGACATACTGGTGCATGGTCAGAGAGGTTAGTTTCTAATACTGCAGGTGAGTGTACCCTCTGCAATGCACAGCAAGGAATAAGGATCATGTCTAGCCACTGCTCTGTTTGGAGAGACGCCTAGAAAAGGAAGGAATAGTATCATGCAGATGGAAATGTCTCCAGACAATTACTCAGTCTTAATTAGCTATCTAATCATATACCACCTTCTGACTACTTTTACAGTGCTCCCTCCTGTCACAGAGTTTGTCCTTGGACTTGTCAAGAACTACATTAAAATGTTAAAGGGCACTAGCCCTCTGCCAATGTGTGAAAAAGTCCCTAAAAAAATTTCTGTCATCCTCATCATATTGTGCCTATGGCCCATAGTTCTTTATTGATATTGTCAGACCAAAAAGCCATTTGCCCTGCCCACAACTGTTAAGCTTTTGGTCACTAGCCTTAATAACAGATGGAACATTAAGAATACTCCTCTCTGTAACCTCCACCACCCCCCCACCCCCAGTTTATAGTCTGAATATATGAATTAAATTTCTGGCTGTTCCTCACTTTAAGTTTAATTTCCTGCAAATGTACTGTTTGAGACTCTGTTTAAGCTGGTGGTGCATCCAGACATGTTGAATGGATTATGAGCTTCCTCCCACATTCCAAGGAACAAATTCATAAACAGGTGTTAGGTGTGTCACTGGTAGCCATGAATGTACTGCAGTGTCCCTGTCATGTAACATATGCTGAGCATCTCCCCATCATAAACTCCAGCGCTTCCCTGGGCTAGTAGGCACCTTTGTTACTAGTAGCACCTAGCCCAAGGCTAGACACATGCCTGCTAGCCATATAAAAGCAAGCTGGTCTACAAAGATATGGCCATCCCAGGCAAACCTAACCTTACTCCAACCTCCCACAGGAATGAAATAATGCAAGAGGTCTCTCAGACTGTTGCAGTCATCTAAAGAAAATAGTGACATATTGTAAAACAGTTCTACAATGCACTAACAATCCACCTCAGGGAATGTGTCCTTGCATGAACACTGAAGATGGTTTACAAACCATGGACAAAGTCTGTACTTGTAACTGTTACCCTGCGGCTTTGCATGGCATGTTGTCACAAGACAATGACGCTGAATTGCCTTTGTTCTTATCCCCTTGCCTCCTTGATAATTGCAATCTCAACTACTAGAGAAACAACACCAGAGGTACCGTTAATTACTTTCCCAGCATCTCATTTTGGCATAAAGAAAGAGGGGCAAAAACTGAAATGGTCTAAAGTAGGGAACCCGTCCTCAACAGCAAGGTTAGGAGAGAATGAAGGAATAGTAAATCATAGGAAATAATGGAAGTATAACAGATTACAGGGAATTCTAAACTACAGCAAGGAATATACCTAAGTCACCATGCCATGTTCCATATGCTTGCTTCACAGCTGCTGAAAAAAAAAATAAAAAGAGTTCATAGGAACGATCCTCAACTTATATGTAGCTGTTTGTATTATCAGTTTTATATTATGCCATTTTTCGTAATAGGACTAATCCTAAACCTAACATTACCCACTCCCCCAACCCTAACCCATTGGCAACATTGCCATTATTCAGACAAATCTGAGGCTAGTGTTATGGTATTAAAATTGGGAAAGGAAATCATTTTCATTTATTGATATTATTTCTTCTGATATTGCTTGAGTTAGGTATTATATATGTTCAAACTTTTTTTGTTGGTGTTTTCAATTTGACATTAAAGTAGATCAATCATACACAATAGAACCATATATAATATACATACATACTATAAATATATATATATATATGGTTCCCCTTCATAATCTTGAAATACTGAAATCCCATATTTCAGTATTCCGAGACCATAAAAGAGAAAATTCAGAATACCAAAAGTGCAGAAGCACGAATACAAATATCTCGAATCTGTGCTTATGCATTTCTGGTATGGTACGTGAAGTGTTTGGCTGGGCTGGTGTCTGGAACTGAAGGTCAGTGAGTGTTTGTGTGTGTTTTTGTACTCTGTGTGTGTGGGTAAGGGTAGGGAGGTGTAAATGTGAGTGTGAGTGTTGGATTTGTTGGTGTTTGTTTATGTGTGATGTGCATTTGTATGTGTGCGAGCAAGTGTAGAATGCCATGGTGTGATTTTTTTTTTGTTATGTGCGATCTCGGAGTTGGTATATATAAGTGGGGGGGGTGCAGCCCCTCACATGGGCGGAGCATGGGGGCTTGCCCTTCTGCTTGCATGTAGTGTAGGTTGTGTGGTTTGTATAGTGTGGTTAGAATGGTGTGTGTGTGTTGTGTATTGTATGGTGTATGTATGTTCGTGATTGTGTGAGTCGTGATTGTGTATTTCGGGATTGTGAATGGTTCGGCTTCATAGTTTCCAAATACTGAAATTCGAGATTTCAGTATTTCGAGATTATGAAGTGAAACCATACACACACATATATATATATATATATATATATATATATATATATATATATATATAGACACACACACACACACACACACACACACACACACACACACACACACACACACACACACACACACACACACACACACACACACAAGTCCTTGAAGTATAGATCTCCTATGCTATTTCACTAAAAGTATTCTGTCAAATAGAACTTTCAAGGAATAACACAGCCTACAAAGTAGAACAAAAATGTATACATAAGGGGCCAGGTCCATACAGTCTTGCATATCTAAACCATAATTTTATTCTTCTAACTCCAAATTTGATCCAACTCAGAAGAAGAAGGGCTTACATTTCAATAATGATAATTAAAAAAACTGTCTTGATCTTTCTCAGTATCAGAATGAATCCAGACAAAGAATAAAAATAATGACAAACATAAACAAATCCATAACAATGGTGGTGTGATGTGGGCAGCAGTAACACCTGCAAAATGTTAGTGGCAGTTGCTGGCACTGTGTTACCAGTCCAAGTCGTACTGATGATTATTGAAACAGTTGCAGTCATAATATCAGTGCTTAAATGTCAATCAGTCAATGTTTGTGTTAAATTTATAGCAAGGAGCTTCATGTTGGCAAAGTTGTTTGTTATAGTTTAGCAAACAGATGTGTGGAAAAATAATAGCTCTTTGTTTGGCTAGACAAATTTTAATTTTAGGCATATATGACACTAAGTAAACTGTAATGAGGATCAATTACTGCTATTTGCTGCAGTTTAGCAAAGGTGTTTGATACAGCAAAGAGCTGTTAGGTATTATGTAATAACTGGTAATCCTGAAGACAACGCCACCTTTTTTTTGGAATGTGTGCATGTGTGTGTGTGTGTGTGTGTGTGTGTGTGTGTGTGTGTGTGTGTGTGTGTGTGTGTGTGTGTGTGTGTGTGTGTGTGTGTGTGTGTGTGTGTGTGTGTGTGTGTGTGTGTGTGTGTGTGTGTGTGTGCGTGCGTGAGTCCATATGTGTGTGTGTGTTCAACTACAAGAGGATGTTTTATCTATTTAATTACTCACTTTTTGGTCCTAAAGTCTGATAGGACTTTTTTTTTCTGTCTTTGATCGTCAACTTCAAACTGAAGGGGCACGAAATGGTGGCATTGCCCAAGGCACCAACTGACCTTGTTACAACTCTGTACACAACTCCAAGGGAAAACACATTGCTGAAAGAAACACTGATGAAATGTAATTGAGGATATACACACTTGAAGACCCTTCCTTGAACTAAGAAATCCTGCACAAATGGACCTTGAGGAGCCGAAGGGTCACCATAATACTTGATAACAGATATACTTACACACGTGCATTACTAAAATACATTTTACTAAGGTTCCCAGTGGTGACTAAAATAGACAATGGCTAGGCTGTCTGATTGAATAGTTTAATAAAAAAGCACATGCTGGCAGAATACATTTAAAACACAAATGACTTTGAGATGAAATCAATCTCTTCCTTAAGGCACAATGAAGTTTAGAGATTTAAAATAACATATTTTGCACACATGATCTGCTGGTATCAAGGGGTTTTAATATCAGCAGGCTGGATCAGATAGACAAACATTACATCTGTTATCTTCCAGCAGGAGATAATGTACTGGTCTAACATGTGATGCCTGTGAGGGGAGAACCCCTTTTACGTTCTCTAAAATATATTAGCATCCTTTTAGCTTTAATGACTTCCTTGATATATCCAAAGATTCATTTAAACAAATCTGAAATGATGCTTCTTAGGTGATTTGAATCTCCAAGCCTTCAACAGCCCCTATGTCTGTCTGATGGTACTTTCTGTAAACTCCTTTGCCTAGTTACAAAACTTTCCTACATTAACACACAGTTTCATCTATGAATTTGCAAGTGATGCTTTCAGCTTTTGCAGGACTCTCTGCAATCTAATTTCTAAAACATCACTGCCCTTAGTAGTAAATTCAATGCTACTGGCAAATAACTGCCTGAGCCTTTAATCCCTGGACTGCCAGAAGTACCAAAAAGGACTTGGACCTATTCACCCCAGTTTTTGCTTGTCTTTAGTAACTGTGGTTTATATGCTTTCTTGCATAATTAAACCCTTGTTAGGTGCCTTTTCAAAAGTGGCCCCACCTGAAAGGATTATCAGGAATGAAAATTGCAGCAATCATGTGATTAATGTCTGTGTTTTTAGCATGTATTTCCTTTAATCCTATTCTGAATGTTTCCTTTGCATATGACATGTTATTCATTGATATGACATGACTCAGACCACATGCAGATGCATATTTTTTCAATGTTACAACTATCTCTGAAGCTTCTACAAATATTATTTTCCATATGGTATACCCCCCAACCTCTCAGTCCAAGAAAATCTGGACAAAGACTAAACTAAGAGGCCAAAAATATGGTCAGAGTTTAAATATTGCTCTTAAGAATTTGGAACATTGTTAAAATAACAGGTTTTAAATTAATATGTATTTTATGAAGGACAGAGTCTGAAACTCAAAAGTGTACCATCCATACTTCTCAACTATACAGATTTTCACAGAATGTCCACATTTTTGCCTCATATTTTTTGGTCCATTGTTTTATAAATTCTGGCAAATTAGTGGCAAATCTTTAAAGATTGAAGTTAGAAAATAATGATAGATGATAGACATTTGAGTTTCAGGCTTCATGCCCTTCAGAAAATTCATTTTAATGTAAAACTTGTTATTCTATCAACTTTCTAAGTTTAAGTCAGTAAAATCCCAAAAATGTATTTAATACAAACAATACTATGCATAAGTGCCTTTGTTCAAACACAATAACTTTGAACTTCCTCAGACAACAGATTAAGATCACATACTTGGTTTTATAGGAGTAACCAGTTTCAATTAAACAATTAAAAACAATCAATTATTCACTTGAAATAAATACTTGAAATAAACACTTTTTAAAGGAGCAAGTCTACATTCTTGTCTTTTATACCAAAAACATATTTAAAACGTATATTTTTTAAAAACCAATATTGTTCATCTTAGAAGTGATTTATATTTAAGAAAACAGGATAGGGATCAGTTTTCATTTAGATCAGGAAATACATAGGCATTTAATTTTAATTGCCATAGTAACTCTCTTATTTCTAAGTCCAAAGTCCATGGTCCCCCCTAATATTTCTTTTGAGTATAAGACTGAAGGTTGGTGAAACACCTACAATAATTTTTAAAAGGGGTAGAACAATAAAGAACCTTCTTGAACATTCCTTGACACTGTCTGCATATACTATAGGGATAAAAAAATGTGGCTGTTGTGCATATTGTAAATTTATTAAGACCGGAGACATATTTGTAATATGAGGTGTCTCTTTTAAGATCAAGGGCAACTTTAATTGCAATTCCCTTGGAGTGGTGTACTTGGCCCAGTGCTAGCAATGTTTGTCGTTCTATATAGGTAAGATGGAAAGACAAATCAAACAACACATAAACGAGAATCAATATAGTATTACTAAAAGGAATGTCAACAATGCCTTAGAAAATCCTGACCACATTTTTAATTATATGGTCATTGACCAGGTTAATAGAAATATTACTGAGGGGCCATGGGCTTTGGACATAGAAATAAGAGAGTTACTATGGCAATTAAAATTAAATGCCTTTGCATTTCCTGGCCTAAATGAAAACTGTTCCTTGCCCTGTTTTCTTAAATATAAATCACTTCTAAGATGAACAACATTGTTTTTTTCCGTTTATTCAAGTATTTCCATTTGTCCAAGGACTTTTATACCATTTATTGCCTTCTCTTTTTTTGCTGTTTAAAAAGATGTTTTAAATATGTTTTTGGTATAAAAGACAAGAATGTAGACTTGCTCCTTTAAAAAGCATTTATTTTAAGTGTTTATTTCAAGTGAATAATTGTTTGATTGTTTTTAAATTGTTTAATTGAAACTGGTTATGGCTATAAAACCAAGTATGTGATGTTAATCTATTGTCTGAGAAAGTTCAAAGTTATTGTTTGTGAACGAAAGCCTGTACGCATAGTATTGTTTGTATTACATATGTTTTTGGGATTTTACTAACTGGAGCCTTCTTTTCCATTACCTCTGGTTTCCTGGTTTTCTGTGTTTTTTTTGGAGGTTTAACTTTCTGAGTTTGTAAGAGCAACATTTAAAAATTGTCCTTATTTCTGGGGTTTTGTCCCACTTTTACAGATTGCTTTGTCAAGATCTCTTGCTTTAAGAGGTTGAGAGGTATGGTCCATTATTTAGTGACTATAGTCCTCAGTGATTTGTCAGAAAACCACAAGTTTTATGAGAAGCAGACCATAAGTATGAGGCAAAAACCTGGACATCCTGTAACAATCTGGGCATCTAACAGGTATGTAATAGAGACAGAAGGGGCCTGGTTACTTGGACACAGTTTTCACTTACTTCTGTTTCCACCCATCTGTAATTTTAATCTGCCTTTCACTTCACATCTTTTATTTGTTTGTAAAATTACAGAGGGTTCTTCAAAATGGAGATCAATGGATTCAAATTGGAGATCACTGAATCAAAAAATCACTGAATGTAGTTGCTGAAAGGTTTGAATGAATGGGATACTTATTTATTCTTTAAGGTTCTTTTTTTCCATTTCTCCATTGTGTCTTGCCCGCTGAGTTCAAATAAATAAACAGGGAGTATAAGGGGAACATCCCCCAATAGTGAGACTTGCCCCCTACAGAATTTTATGTTTGCTGAGATCTGGTTTGCTGGTTTATGACTGGATTATTAGTATTTCTATGATCAACACAAGAACCATTCAGGACTAGACATGTTTAAATTAGTACAACTTCTCAAACCAACTGCCCCTATATATGTTAACCAATGCCATCAAAATGAAGTCTCTAATACACAAATAATTATATTTTGGCATATATTCTCCTCTCCCTGACACAGTAGAATTTGCCAAAAGGATTTATGCATCCAATCCCCCTGCAAATGTAAGATCAGTGCCTCATGACTAAGAAATGTGAAGACCTCTTTACGGTCTCTGATAAGTTATGTTGTGAACTCCTACTTGGTCACCTCTGACATTTCTGACACCTAGTTCAGGTACAGTCAGCATGATAGGTTGCAGAATCAAAGTTCGTTATAACCGGTTTCCTGATAAGATGAAGTTCCACAAGGCCTAGTGTTAGACACAACCCTACTTGTTTGTTTTACAAATGACTTGTTTGGTGAACTCACTGGCATACATTTCACACATTGTGCAGATGTTAATTATCATGAGAGGCTTCTATGATTCAGAAGTCTCTTCTTTTCTCCTTAAAGTTGATTTTGGTAAGTTTAATGCATGAATGCAGTCAATCAACTTAGCCAACAACATATTTTAGGGAATCCCTCCCATCCATTTGCTTATATCTCCCTGTAGTCCCCAGTGATCCCATTTGTTCTCTGCACATGAGGCTGAAGAAATCCTGCTGCATGCTTTATGACAGGCAGAGAATGCCTTGTGACATATTTCTTAGAGAGACTGCTGCCCGACTTTACTAAAGGTGAGAACTAGAAGGAGGGTAACATTCATGCAGCTCAGAGTGGCAATTTTATTAAATATGAAAAAAACAACTGAAGAGTAGTCTGAATGGAGAGAGGATGAAATCAGCAATAAAAGCAGAACAGTATTTCTGAAATTCAATTCATTCTCAAGTCTTGGTGAGTACCTTCATGTGGTGGACCCTGTTTTCACAAAAACTCACGAAGAAGTTACTGATTTATAGACTTATATAGCATCTATCATGGAAAGAGTTAGGTTAAAAAAATAAAAAAGATAACTGGGTGTACAAGTCTTAGGATAAAAAACTACCTAGTTCTGATGTGTGGACTTGTACCAAGAATGGAAAAAACGGCAGTACAGAATCTTCAAGACATGGAGACATTCCTACAATGGGGATAGGCCAGGGTCAGGGAAAGGATGCCCCCCCCCCAAAGTATAAGGAAGCAGTAGTCCACAAAAAACATAAACATTTACAGGCCAAAAAAGAGCCATAAAGATGATAGAGTGGACTATTGAGGATAAGGAATAAATTAACGCATTGTTGCTATTATACAAGAAGCCCAGAATTTCCAGATAGAAGATATTCAGAATGATTAAGAGAGAAATTAGAGGAAAGAAAAATGCTTGCAAAAATCAAAAATTGTCAAAAATTTGTGTTCATTAATACAACAGATTCATTAAGAGTATTACATAGAAAAAGAAACTTTGGGCCACCTGAAAAAAGAAGTGACAGAGGAAGTGTGAAAATATTAAGAAAAATAACAGGGTTTTTTTAAAGGTGTAAAAAAGAAACATGGACATGGGAAAAAGAGATCTGATATGATGCCATATTTATGCAAAGGAGAAAGCCAAAAAAATCAATATAAAATAGCAACTCCAAAGATATTTGAAGGGATACTGAGAAACACCCAGATGTGGGAAATTTTACAATACAACACAAAATAACACAAAGGGGGAACACAGGATTAATAAGGCAGAAGTTAAACAAACAGAAACTGGAGTGATGGAATGCATACATAGTGAAGGATTTAGTGTAGAAAGTCAAACAAAGGTAATCATACAGCATGATGGAACAATGAGGCAACAGATTAAAAAGGAAACAGACAGAGTGCATATTAAGAAAAAATATG
Organism: Protopterus annectens; assembly: GCF_019279795.1. Classification (NCBI taxonomy): domain Eukaryota; kingdom Metazoa; phylum Chordata; order Ceratodontiformes; family Protopteridae; genus Protopterus; species Protopterus annectens. Next base: position 22,102,154 of record NC_056733.1, read on the forward strand.
GACATGGGAAATAAAAAGAGATTTGGTATGGAGCAATATTTATTCAAAGGAGAAAGCAGAACTAATCAATACAAAAAAATAGCACCAAAGATATCTGAAGAGAAATGCAGGCAAAGACACCCAGATATTGAAAATTTCACAACAGAAAAAAAAAAAAGAAAACAAAGGGGGTAAAGTAGAAAAGAAGATTCATAACTGAGATATTAAAGAACTAGAAACTAAAGCTATGGATTACCTCCAAAGTGAAGGATTTAGTGAAGAAAATCCAACTAAGGTAATGCCACAGCATGATGGAACAATGAGACCCCAAACTACAGGGGGAATGGGAAGCATCTGATAACTTGCCACCTGAAGATACAGAGCCTCAGTCGGAAACCAGCAGAAAAGTTCAGCTGGAGTTGCACAGCAAAGGAAGGAGAAGGAAACAGTGGCAACTCTGACACAGGCTATGTTGTGGAGTGATGGGCTAACCAGTTTCCATATGAAGAAACAGCAGATAAAGCAAGATGCAGATGAAGAAGATATGTCACAGGAAGACATTTGTTGTACAATGTCTGCACCTCAAAGAAAATGATCTAGGGGGAAGAGTGGCTTGTTTTGATAAAGATGGATAGACATATTAAAATCAATTGAAGAAAGAGATTACAGAAAGTAATTAAGACCCAAAATGTTAGAAGTCTAATAAAATAGATGAAAACATTAATCAAGACTACTAACAAACATTCATGTGATAGAAGTAAGTAGGATATTTCTACTGTGCAGCTAAAGTAATAGATAAAGTCTTACCACAAAAAAGAGCAATAAGGTAAAGGAAAAGAAGAAATAAAATTTCTATCATGAAAGCATCAAATAGAGAAAACTATAAAGCAATTAAGAAAAGAAATGTAAAAACAGGTTTGAAAAAACAGCAACCCAGTCCGAGAAGGGTCAGATAACATTATTTATTCCACTGTTTTAAGCGCTTTTCGTCAGCCTGATAGCAAACTTCTTAGAAGTTTGCTATCAGGCTGACGAAAAGCACTTAAAACAGTGGAATAAATAGTGTTATCTGACCCTTCTCGGACTGGGTTGCTGGTTTTTCAAACCTGTTTTTGGATTTATTTAGTTTCTTGCCTTGTTTGTGTTCCAAGAAAAGAAATGTCACTGTTAGAAGACTATAGAAGAGGAAACATATCAACAAAAATACTTAAAAAAATAGGCATGCTAAAAGCAATGCACAATGTCAGAACAGACCAGGGTCTACCATACATTACTGAAAACTAAAAATATCAGTACAGGCAGAAAAAAATTAGAAGATATACAAAGAAACATAAACGAAAAATACAAAATAAGCAATTTTTGATAACTCAAAATAAGTTTTATAGAGAGCTGGGTAACAAAGCAAATGAAGAGAAACACAACCAAAAAAGAACAAACAGACATATTTTGGAGAAATAATTATGAAAGCCTTGTGGGGCATAACAAAGATGCTGAATGGATAAAAAAACATTACAGGAAAGAGTAAGGAGTTCAAATGTACAAGATATAAAATGGGATGAAGTAGCAGCCAGAAAAAATTAAACAAAATTAAAAAAAGCTCTTAACTGGAAAACCCTAGGCCGAGATGCAAGACCTATCTTTTGACTAAAACTATTAACATCTTTATACAAAAATGTATGCCTGAGCGAAATGAACAGACACCAACCTGATTAACAACAGAAAAAAACAATGCTCCTCCTAAAGAGTGAACCTGTAAGTCATGATAAAAGTATAGACCAATAACTTGCCCTCCGATGATGTACAAATTACATGCTAGAATTTATGCAGACAAAGTTTATCATCATTTAGAAGAAGACTCAATCATGGCAATAAAATAAAAAGGGTAAAAAAGAAATCCATACGCAACAAAGGATCATTTGTTGCTAAATAAAGCCGTACTAGAGATGAATCTAAGTATGGAGTGGATGGATTACAAAAAAAGCATTTGACAACATCCCACATTCATTGATACAGGAGTGCTTACAGATGTCTAAGATACACACTACATTGATCAATTTCATTACAGTGACAATGAAACAGTGGCAAACCACTTTGCGGTTAAGCCATGACAAATGTTAAATTATTATCCCAGGGATAAAAATTCAAAGGGAGGTATTCCAGGATGATTCTTTGTCACTGCTATTGTTTTATCATGCCCTTAACCCATTAAGCTGCTTACTTAACAGATTACATCTTGGTTACAATTTGGCTTCCAGAAAACAACCTTGCTTAAAGGCTTCTCCTTTCCTTTTTGTGGATGACTTAAAACTGAATAGTTCATCAGATGAGGAGTTGAAAGCACAACTGCAAGATGTTTATACTTCCTCATTTATATAAGAATGATGTTTGGTCTTGATAAATGTACAAAAGCAGGAAATGTGCAGTACTAAGCAAATATCGATCTTGGACAGGAAATTGATATGAAAGAACTTGAATGGGAATGAGTGTATACATATTTGGGAATTGTTGAAGGACTGGCAATAAATCATGAACCAATGCAAATAAAACTCCATAAGGAATACTTCAGAAGACTAAAACTAATATTGAAAACCACCTTGACATATAGGAACAAAGTTTAAGCTATAAAACAATTTGTTCTTCCTGTTCTAACTTACAGTTTTGGGGTGACTGACTGGCACCCAAATGGTATTAGATCAGGTCGACAGGAAAACAAGAAAAAGGCTGCACACTTATCAAATGATATATAAAAATCAGCGTAAAACAAGATTATATATTCCCCATTCTGAAGGAGGTAGGGCATCCTCAAAATTGATTACATGTATAGATCTGCAGTTGTGGGACTACATACATCTCTGATGGCCTTATTAGATCTGAACATATTGAATGTTTTGAAACATGAGGAGTACAAGTCTAAGATGACTTCCCTGCTTAGTTTAGCAGAAGCATATCAGTGTCAAGTGGGAAACTAAAATCATACCAGAAGTAAACATAAATCAGGCAGCAACTTAATGTGCCAAAAAAACAAAAGAAAGAATATAAGGAGAAAGATCAGATGAAAAGGCAAGATATGTGGAAAAGGCATAAATACAGTGGCAAGTATAGAGATCTCCTGGAACAACCTCATGTTGATCAGGATTTGACAAAGGAATGGTTAAGGACAGGTGAGTTGAAACCAAAGGATGAAAGGTTAATAATGGTAGCCTATGACAGTGGACTACTTACACAGTGTTTTACAAAGTACATTGAACATGCAGGAAAACAGTTAAATGTAGGTTCTGTAAAAAAGAGTTGGAAGCAGTCACACACCTTGTTGCTGGGTGTGCTACACTCATTGCAGAGGGCCTGTACACTGAAAGTCAAAATAATGTTGCAAAACTGTTGCACTAGGGATTTTTGCAAACTCTACAGTACAGAGATATCTGTTTAGCATTGGAAACATAAACCACAAAGCATTATGGAGAATGATGAAGTTTATATCACATGTGATCACCCATTGCCAGCAGTTCAAAACACAGATGCGAGAAAACCAGATATAAAAGTCCAGGAACAAAAGACAAAAGTAGGATTGATCATGCTACCATATGCTATATAAACTACAGAAGGAGTCAGTTCCGAGCACACTGCAGGTGCTACGAAGAAAACTTTTGGTTAATATCAAAGATTGAAACAATACTAATTTCATGAACTGTAATTATACCCTGACTTAGTAATTGGATCTATTCCTGTCATGGTATTAGAAATTCAAATGACTGGGAGAAATTTAAGCAGGAGGAGCTCTTGTGATATCATGCACATCAGCATGTATGGTGACACACATCCTCAAGCCTATTCTACTACCAAACTATAAATAGCTTGCTTTGTGCCCAAGTTACACACATCAAATTTACCAGAAGATACCCAGTTTCATGCAGAAACCCACACTCTTCTCCCTGGTATGGGCAAGCAGACATGAGCTGCTCCTTCCCTTTCTCTCAGCCAGCTCCTCCAGTACCCAAGCTGTTAAGTGAGCACGAGTCACCTGGGTCATGGCACCCAAGCCGTTAATTGAAGTTCGGTCATCTGGAGCATTGTAAGAGCTCCACCCCTCTATGTCACTGAGCCATTGTCAGCCATCAGCATTGTTTTGTAGCATTTCTCACATGCAATACCTATGTTTACTACTCTGTTTATGTTTTAAATGCTACACAGGCAGTTAAGCATGTCGAAGTAGTCAATGCTATTTTGGTAAAGAATTCATTAGTTCTATTGTTTTACTGTTGCAGTGAATATTTTGTGCTATGTCTTAGTCTAAGCCTGAAAGGTACAATCATAAAGTCTTTGCTAGCAAAAGCACATTTAGATTCTTGCTAACAGATGGGGCAATGTCTCCCTAGTTTACCATCTGTGTTCCATTAACAAACTGCAACTGGCCCCCACCACCACCTTCCCTGCTTGACATGTACCATCATTAAGACATAATCTGCTCGCCCTATCATTACCACATAGTTGTAGCCTGCTTTCTACTACTTGCTTTCCAGCTATACAATGTTATATTCTGCTACAACAACAGCTACCCACAGAATAGTATAAACACTGTCATCTATGGACCAGCTTTGTTTTATATAAGGCTTATGCCTCTACATATCTGCTGGATTGCATGATATGGAGGTTCTGGGATTAAACTTTTACAAAGATTTCAGAAAAACCTCCATGTGCCATGTTTTAAAAGAGCACAGCTATGGAATAAACTACTTGTTCATATTCCAACCACTTTTCTGCCTAATTCTTGTTCCTGTAACACCAATCTAGGATTTTTCATTTTCTTCTGCTCTGTAACAATAATACAGGATCTTTACTCTTCCCTGGACCACTCTCTGTGAATGGGAAGTATCTTTTCTATGCGGTCTGTGGTTCTGCAATATGTATAACTTGAACTGCTGTAAAATTGAGATCAAGTTCTACATAACTCACATACTTTATGGTATTGTGCTGGTCACTGTAATGTTGTTTTCCCATGCCTCAGGATTTTCTGGTCTGTTGTCATTCATCAGCTGAACTCTCTTTTCTCTTAACAGTGCATGACTCATATAACATAATTCATACAAATGACCTACTGCCTCTAGTAATATTTCAGACTGCTCACAAAAATAATAGTTTAGTAAACTATAATTAAAATGAGTAAGCAAACAAATAAACAGGAGAAAGAATTTTAAAGAGGAGTCCTGATCCACTGGGTTGTTACAGTAGATGACAGTAACATGCCTGTATGTCCACATTAACATGATGTTTTAAACACAATTTAAGAGCAGTAAATAAATACAATACTATTTTTCAATTTGTCTTTGATTACTATAGAACCACAAAAATTAAAACAGCAATAAAAATGAAGACAGAAATTAAGTGTATAACTACTAGAGTACACAAGAATTGTTATGGAAAAATAATAACAAACACATTTGTAGTGTTAATGTATGAAGAGCAAAACACAGTGAAGTCAAAGATTGCTGTGGAAAATCTATGTTTATATTTTATGGTGGAGATGTTTGTATAGCAAACAACAAACAGAGCCAAATAAAAAAACAGATAAAAACTTATTTCCAAAAGCAGGAAAACAGCGTGGTTCAGCTAGCCAGTATAATTACGAAATGAATGGCTCTAGTGCACTTCGAAGTAACTCAAGAACAGCAACAGTCGTAGTTCCAATAGCAGGTTAAATCCTTTATTTTAACAGACAACAGAACTCTCCAAACAAGCGCTTTCGCCTGGTTGTACCAGGCTTTATCAAGTTGAATTAAATGAATGCTTTCTGTCCTTTATATACTAAAAGTATTCAGTCATGTGATATTTGCAGCACTTGCTAATTACATTAATTAACAGAACTTCTGCTTGTTAAAAAATGCAGTTTAAAAGTCTAAATGATTCTTAAAGAAATACTAATTCCAAAATTAACATAAATATATACTGACATAAATATTCTAAAATCTACCCAGTAGGAACATGTATATGCTCTCAGTAGTTTCATAAAAATTCTTCTTAAAAATATATACACAAAATAAAAATGTTTTGTGTTCATTTTTATATGTTAAAAAGTATTTTACATTGTGAAAGAAGTCAGAAACCAAACATTGTTTAAGTATTCTTAGCTTGTTTAAACAAGCTCTCTATAGCTCTTCCTTTCTATATAATTAGAACTTCTATAACAAGTGTCAGGAAAACAAAGCTTAGAATATCGGCAGTGTCTATTTGTAAAAGAGAGGTAAAGCCAAATCTCTGTAAGGTGAGAGGTAATAATGATGGAAGAGGAGAACCATATATTAAGTCTGTGGATGTCTTCAGCCAATATAGTTAATGTAATTTATCTCTATTTATTTTTAATACACTCTTCAAGCTAATACTATCGTTAATATATTCTAAGCTTTGTTTTCCTGACACTTGTTATAGAAGTTCTAATTATATAGAAAGGAAGAGCTATAGAGAGCTTGTTTAAACAAGCTAAGAATACTTAAACAATGTTTGGTTTCTGACTTCTTTCACAATGTAAAATACTTTTTAACATATAAAAATGAACACAAAACATTTTTATTTTGTGTATATATTTTTAAGAAGAATTTTTATGAAACTACTGAGAGCATATACATGTTCCTACTGGGTAGATTTTAGAATATTTATGTCAGTATATATTTATGTTAATTTTGGAATTAGTATTTCTTTAAGAATCATTTAGACTTTTAAACTGCATTTTTTAACAAGCAGAAGTTCTGTTAATTAATGTAATTAGCAAGTGCTGCAAATATCACATGACTGAATACTTTTAGTATATAAAGGACAGAAAGTATTCATTTAATTCAACTTGATAAAGCCTGGTACAACCAGGCGAAAGCGCTTGTTTGGAGAGTTCTGTTGTCTGTTAAAATAAAGGATTTAACCTGCTATTGGAACTACGACTGTTGCTGTTCTTGAGTTACTTCGAAGTGCACTAGAGTCATTCATTTCGTAATTATACTGGCTAGCTGAACCACGCTGTTTTCCTGCTTTTGGAAATAAGTTTTTATCATGTTTGTATAGCAAAACTCATCTACAGGAAGGAACCCCGACAGCTGTAACAGCAAACTCATTATGGTGATAATCTATGAGTTACAGTACAATTAATCTCCAAATAAAAAGGTGCACTGGTCCAGGGACACCATAACAAAGTCAAATCACACCTACTCAGAAGATAAAGCTAGGCTAGCATCTACAACAGAGAACAGTGGGGCTTGTACTGGTAATGGAACATAAATGTCTGACAGTGGAAGAAATCAGTAGGTTTGGTAACAATGCCTCACGACTCTTTTCCGGTAGGTGAGGGAAAGTGTCACAAAGAATCAGACAGGATAAATACAATGCAGACATGATGAAGTGACAGCAGATTCCAATAAAATAGATAACAGCTGACTCATACAAACAACAACTCCCATCTTGGGAAGAAATAAGAACTTATGCAGAGGTGTATGGCAGTTGGCAGAGAGGTTAAGGTTGCAAGCTGTAGTTCCTGTGCTACAGAGTTTGATTTCCTCAGTCCGTGTGTGTGACATTGCACAAGTCACTTAACCTGACATTGTTCCTAGGTGACCCTTGAATAGGGATTGTGTGTGTCCAGTGGGTCTACTGGGTAAACACATAGGTATTACTTTTGAGATGGAGGGGTTGGCATAATAGTTAGGGTCTTTCCCCCGCAGGTACAGGGTTGATGGTTTGATTATGACCTGTGGTTACTGGCTAGGTTTGAAACAGTCTACAGATTGATAACCTAGTATTTACCTATGAACTTAAACAGTAATTTCATCACAGATGAGTAGATGGGTCATGAGAAGCAAAGATCTTATGGCTTTCTTCCCTTGGTTCTGTTTAGGCCACAGCAATGGCACAACATACTGTGAATATTGCATAGCTACACTGTTTGGTGTCTTCTGACAGGACAGGTACTGATAAAGTACAATTCCAGATCAGAGCACTGTTTATTATCAAGAGAGAGCCTAGTGGTTTTGAAATATTTGGGATACAGTTCAGCTACCACAAGACTTACTGATTTGTATTTTATTTAGCCTATATTGACTGAATTAATCCCACTAGCATAGTGGCATTTCTACTATTAGGGGAAATCTGAACAAGGTATTGGGGAACTTCCCTTCCTCTTTTCAAATGGTGCTATGGGATCTTTTACATAGGTTCATAGGTTCATAGGTTTATACTAGGCTATCTGCCCTAAGGCATTTATAAGCCTAGCCCAGAGTTTTTTGTGGCTTACGCCACCTCTTATGTTAAAAAATACTGTGCCCATTAGTTTGTTGTGCCTCTGTCCAGCAGTGACACAGAGACGATTCCCGGGGTAAACCTATGATCTCCCATCCACCGGTCAAGATTTCTCTTGAACAGAGCCAGCGAGGTGCTCTGCCTCACATGGACCGGGATTTTATTCCACAACATAGGGAGTCTCTGGGTGACAAATCTATCCCTCCAGCATGTCCTATTTATATCCGTGCTAAGGTTTAAGTCGCTTGCTCTAGTGGATCGGGTAGATTTGGATTTTATGAGGTGGAGCATGCCCATTAATTCCGGGTTGGACATGGCCTTGTATGTCAGGCACAGGTCACCTCTGAGCAGACGGTATGCGACTGAATAGAGCTGGAGTTTCTTCAGTCTGGCAGCATATGACAGATTTTGGAGTCCATTTATCCTTTTGGTGAGGAACTTTTGGGGTCTCTCCAATTGCTGCAGGTGCCGGGTGAGATACATCCCGAATGGGGCATTGTACTCGATCATTGGTCTGATAAGTGAAGATTACAGGGGAACAATAACCTCACTTGATCTGGATGTGAATCCCTTCATGATCAGGTGGGCAATGTAGAAGGTTTTTCTAACCACTTTAGCAATGTGAGTGTCAAAAGAAAGGCCACTGTCAACCTGGGTCCCCAGGTCCCTGATAACCTCTTCTGTGCTTAGTGGATTGCCACCTATATGGTAGCTTAGGGTTACCTTGTTTTTCCGAAGGGTATGACTATACATTTTTTGGCATTTAACGTCAGGCCATGGCTCTGGCACCAGCTATCAGTTTCCATGAGACCCCTCTGAAGGATATCTGTGTCCGATGTACTTTCCACTATGGCTCCCAGTTTGCAGTCATCTGCAAACTTTGTCAGCCATAGTCCTCCTATGTTAGCCTGTACTTCTGAGAAGTAGATGCCGAACAACAGGGGGCCAAGGACTGAGCCCTGTGGGACACCACTTGTGACCGGCTTGGAGTCTGACATGGCGCCAGCTACTCTAACCCTGTGGGTTCTGTCCTTTAGCCAGTTTGCAACCCATCTTGTGACATATGGGTTTACATTTAAGCTGGTAAGTTTCTCTATAATACCCGAGTGGGGTATTGTGTCGAAAGCTTTTGCAAGGTCAAGGTAGGCTGTATGGACTGCCTTTCCCTCATCAATGGCCTTGGTGACTGTTTCGAAGAAGTCGACCAAGTTCAAAAGGCATGATCTGCCCTTGACAAAGCCAAACTGGGTCGGGTCCAATGTCTGCAAGTCCCCTATGTCTTTGTTTATGAGTTCCATTATGATTCTCTCCATAGCTTTGCAGACCAGGCTTGTTAAGCTTATGGGGCGGTAATTACCAGGGTCCGTAGAGGCACCACCTTTGTGGAGTGGGACCACAGTTGCCGTATGCCACTCCTTGGGCACGTATCCTGTGGTAAGGCTAAGATTAAACAGCTGCCTTATGTGCGGGTTTAGTTCCTCATTGAGTTCGTGTAGCACACAGCCGGGGACACCATCCGGTCCCATTGATGCTGTGTTTTTAGCTTTAGAGAGAGCAGCTTTCACCTGCGCATTGGAGATGTCTGGGCGGCTGCACTCCGCTGGGATAGTTATCTCTCCTTTTCCGGGCTAAGAGGGGGTGTGAAGTTTGCACTGAACCTGTCTGCCAGTATGTTGGCAATGTCTGTGGGTTCAGTGATTTTTGTATCATTTTGGACTAATTCTGAGCATATCTGGGAGTTTCCACCCAGGTTTCTAACATACCTGAAGAAGGCCTTATGATTGTCTTTTGAATCTATGGCAATTTTTCTCTCAAAGTTGGCCTTGGATGATTTTATGAGTGCTCGTATTTTTTTACTAATAATGATCAAAGGTGTCTTCTCTTTTATGGATTTTGCTCTATCATGTAACAGCTTTCTCCTCTTATTGTAAAGTTTGTTTATGGCTGGGGTCCACCAGACTGGAAGTTTGCCCTTGGTGGTAAGAGTCTTGGTTTTATTAGGGATTGCCTGATCCATGCAGTCCTGGAGGTGTTCGTAGAAGACATTTGTAAGGGCTTCCGCAGCTTGGGTTGTGGTTTCCACTGGCTCGGGGGCCTTGAAGGATACCACACCAGTCTTGAGTAGTGTGAAGTTTGCTTTAGAGAAGTTCTTCACTGTGGTCTTTTTTGTTTGGGGTGGGGGCGGGATGTGGATATCCAGTGAGATTAGTTTATGATCTGATCTCACCAATGAGGGATATACTTCCGGTGTGGAGCATTTTGTCCCCATGTTTGTGATGATGAGATCTAGTATATTTTCTCCTCTTGTGGGAATGGTGACTAGTTGTTCCATGGCATTTGAATTTATGAACTCCAGGAACCTTTGGGCTAGAAAGTTTGGGCTTGAGTAATGTTCCCAGTCTATATTCGGGTAGTTGAAGTCACCCAATATAATGGTGTTTGGAGATACATTTATACCCTCCAGTGTCTTCAGGAAGGCTGTGTGGGGTTCCTGAGTTTGAGAGGGTGGCCTGTAGCATGCTACAAATTGTAGAGCAGTTTTGCCTATGGTTAATTGCACCTGGATGGTTTCCGATGCTTCGTGCGTTGCCACCAACCTGGAGGTGTGGGTATCCTTGATGAATATGGATACACCCCCTCCTTTTGTGGTGTGGTCTGGGTTTTGGGGCCGGAACGCATGATATGAGGTAAAACCTGATAGTGCCGGGGTGCTCTCAGGAGCCTTGAACCAGGTTTCAGTCACAGCACAGACATCGATGTTCTCCATACTGAGAAGGGCCTCGAGTGCGTGCATTTTGAGATTTAGACTTCTGGCATTAAGCAGCATTACCCTTAGTTTCTTCCCATTTTTGTTACATCCCACATCCACCAGAGCTTTCACCAACTAAAGCTGATGGGACCTCAGTTTAATGTCTCATCCATCATCTAGCAGCAAAACTATCCATTGTGTGTGTCTAATAACTCTGCCTGTTTAGTTTTTATGCTTGTGTTGATTTACTTGTGTATTTGTAAGAGGAGCAAATATTGTTTGCAAGGAAGTTGCTTGCAGAACATTGCAAATAAAGTAACCAGTATGTCTCATATGAAATATCATGTATAATGTACACTCTTTATTCTTAACCAATGTTGTTTGAGGTACCTTTTCCCCTCAGTTATCCCAATGATGTCATGAAAGGCTTTAAGTAGGGCATTCTCTTAAACTTCACCTGACGCTGTTAGGAGTAACAAAGTTTGCATTACAGCTACAGTAGTACAACAGTGTGAGCCAGCATCCACTCATGTTAAGGTATATGCTTAACAATGCAGTGAGATAACAATATACAGCTACAGTAGTACAACAGTGCGAGCCAGCATCCACTCATGTTAAGGTATATGCTTAACAATGCAGTGAGATAACAATATACAGCTACAGTAGTACAACAGTGTGAGCCAGCATCCACTCATGTTAAGGTATATGCTTAACAATGGAGTGAGATAATACTTACATGATGGTTTGTAGTCTAAATTCACTCCAACTTGTAGAAAGAGTGAAATGGGAGTTGCGTTGCCTGGTAGTGACTGATGTTTTGATGTTTTATTGAGGTGTAACGACCTTGGAGTGAGAATAATAAAGAAAGGGAGATATAAGGGGCCAAACCATGTATGTGGTGCAGTTTTATGCATGTACATTAGCTCACATAGTGACGTCTTGACTATATGCATTATAACAATGTACATAACCCTGTGAAAATGTGCTTAATTGAACTACCAATTAAAAATTGATGTGACTGACTTCAAATGATTTGAGCTCTGATGAATCAAGGAAATGTATTGTCTGTGTCACTGGCTTGTCATATTAGTTTTGTACAGATGTAAAGTGGATGGCAGTAGCTGGCAAAACAGCCCTGCACAGCATATACGTTTAGTTCCTGGTTTTGGATGACTGCCCATTTGCTGGGTATAGCGGTATCTGTGAATACCGGTAGAGCACTGAACGTCTCCTCTTGCATACCTCTCATTCATTGCACATCACAGAGGATAGGTAGGGGGAGTTATTGCCGGCTACACTAGATGGTCTGTTCATGCTGACTAACAGCCCTCCAGTCTATTTTCATAAATCACCAGGACTAAATTCAGTGACTGCAAAAGATTGCCAAAATAGCAACCAGCATACGTTCTACTAAGAGCCTTCAACAAAAAGGCTTAAGAACTCGTTAGTCTCCTGATAAGTTGAAAGTTCTCAAGATGTTCAGCAGCAAAAGAAAGGTGCATTGTGGTAAAACATGGATTACAGATCATGGAAGACAGACAATTTCCAAAGTAGAGTCTTTTCTGGCATGGCAAAGTAAATGCCATTTTTTAGCAGACTGAGAGGTTTCAGCTTCCCAGACATTCTTAATTTACCAGATAACTTCTAAAATAGTCTTAACTAAAAACAGTCACCACTAACCTCTGAAAATAAATTTGTTTCAGATAAAAGCAAACATGGAAAGCTAAGATAAGATGTTTGAGACAAATTTGCTGAAACTACTTTGATGACAGTAAAGTATTTAACATTTTCCTCTGTTGTGTGACCTTAGAGCTGATATATATGTTTTCTGTTACATGGGGGTTGCAGGGGGGCTTACCCTCTGAAGAGAAAGATTTGCTCTGTGTTTTTCTGGATGTAGATGCTGTAAATCTAATTTGTTGTTTTTGCTATCACTGATAATTGTGTCAGTCTATCAACATGAATCCCCTGCCTATGATGGTACTTGTGTTAAGGCCCTAACTCCAGACCTGGTGACGTATATGCACACCTTCATTTCAGTGGGACATGCTTCACCCTCTCTGTGCATATTTATGCTTCTGCCCATCCTGAAATGAGGGCTACTGCCACTGTTTTGGGATCATCAACTCATGTCCTCATGCATGGCCTTTTTATTGCAGCTCAAAACATCTCTTACAGAGGGGCAGTCAGTTGACTAAAACCACCACTTCCTTTGACCATGATGGACACAATGTTGTCAATTGTTTTATTTTTATTTTATTTTGATTTTGTTTGCTGGGTTTAATAAAAAATGTTTTTGGATACTACAAACATTTTTAAACAGACATTCAGTAATATACATGAGCAAACATTATATAACATACATTAACAATTGCATATGGTGTTTGTCTTTTGGCTTTTCCCGGTTAGGGGTCACTACAGTGGAACTCAGGTCCTCTAATGATTGGCAGTAGATTTTTTTTTTACGATGCCGAGTTTCCAGCTCGACACCCAACCTTCAATGAAGGCACACCCATTTACGCATGCCTTTCTGAATGCCACTCGACCACGGGGAGGACATGCAGACCACACACAGAAGGCACTCCCCGCACTCCAGCCGAGAATCGAACGAGAGAACCTCTTGCTGTGAGGCAACAACGCTACCGCTGCACCACTGCGGATGCATATACATATGCTAATTAGATTATATTCATATGAAAGTAGAAGTAACTATTACAGTAGCAAAGATACTTGTGCATTAATAGATGTTGAATATCGAGCATTTGGAGAAGTGTGTTAGTGGGTTTGTCAGACAGATCATAGCTTAGAAATTAAAAAAATGGAGTTGAGGGAAGGAACTAGGTAAGATAGAAAATGTTAATATTGTAGTTGAGGTGAGTATTAAGCAGCTTAAGAGACAGTTTTACATATATTGCTATCACAAGGTTTATATGAGAAATACAGAGATGGGAGTGAGCAACGCCACTAAATAATATATATAGCTATGAGATGCTAGTAAAACTATCCAGGCATTGGTGAAGACTGGTTGCAGGTTAAAGGATTCTGAATACAGAAAAATGATTTGACAATACAACAAGCTGAAGAAAATAGTGTCATTTAACTTACAGATGCAGAGGAGTAGATCCACTGAATTGACAGGTAAAATTTTAGTTGGATTTTAGTGGAATGTGATTCATAGTTTATCTACACTATTTGATATAGAAACTCAATTTTAGTATTAAATGATTTGGTTATAATGATTAGTAATTTTTCTCTAGGGTGTAAAATTGTATTGGCGAGTAGTGTTGTATTAAGTTGTCATGAGTTGGGCTACTTTCTGGCTTATAGAGCAGTCTGTGAATTGTAGTCAGATGACAGAGCTAGGTGACGTGGTAGTTCTAACTAGATTGATTCTCCCTGTTTTAAGCAGTGGTGCATTCTGTTGTCATAGTTCACTGCAAATGTATCTGATTTATTATAATATTGTTCAGGTTTGGACAGTTGTGAGACTTGAAATTTAGTGAAGATTCAGGAAACAAACAGAAGAGATGGCAGTAAGAAAGTAGAGGCTATGCACCTTCTGGCTCTGTCAGTGACGTAGGTTTTTACTCTGTACAAGGTACCTCATTTTTGATGACTTTTTTCTAACTACATGCTAGATATGGTGGTCAGATTTCAAATGGCCATCTATGATGATACCCAGTAATTTTGTATGGTTTACTTGCTCTGTTATGGTGTTGTTGGCAGAGATGTAGTGAAAAGTGTTGTTTTTGGTATTGATGTGTTGTGGAGTGAAAAACAGTAATTTTTTGAAGGTACAGAAGTAGTTATGAATTATTTAGCCACACTTCGATAGATGATAGATTAGAAAACTTTTGATAAGTCTAGAAAGATGGTGGGCACTAGGCTCCCAGTGTTTCTGTGGGTGCTGACAGTATTGACAAAATTCAGCAATGCAGAAGATGTCTATGATGAGGACAGAAGCCATGTTGGGTTGAAGACAGAAGATGGTTACCTATTAGATGGTTGATGAGTTGCTTATGAATACATTTTTCTAATACTTTTGATAAGGGAGATAACATGGCAACTGGTCTATAACTTGAAAGAGCTGTATGAATTTCACTCTTGTGCAGTGGAATTACGACTGATTTTTTTTTCTATAGCGAGAGGACTTTATTTTTAGATATGGGACCGATTTATCAGAAATAAAATTGAATATGAAATAATCTCAGCTGCTATTTTAAGATGTTTGCCAAGAGGACTGTTGAGGACAGTTGTAGTAGGCTTTAATATTTTCAGGTATTTTTAATCATATCTATGATAACTGGTTGAAAGGGGAAAGGAGGTTCTTTGATTGCGTAGGGACATCAAGAGCCTGATTAGTTTCTTGGTTAGTTAATGACTGTACTATCTGTACAAAGTCATTATTAAATCAGTTAGCTATAGTATCATTTTGTTTCTGTTTGACTGAGTGAATTGCTTACTCTACTATCCCCTCCTTCAGCACCCAAGCTTGTGCTATTTGGATTGCACTCAGGGCTTTATGCCTTTATGCCACAGAACCAGAGACAAATTACAGCCATGCTTGCAATGATACACTGTGAAGTCACAAGCAGAGAGGAAGAGAGGAAAGGAGAGCAAAGCTGCAGATAATCATTGCTCATATGAGATTTTGTTCATTTTTATTAGATACAGACTACAACTTTAACCATTTGTTTTAAGTGGGTATATTCACTGGCCTTCAGGCTCTCTTGTTTAATGTACTCCAGAACCACAACCACCACAGCTGATGCTAAAGAAACACATTTACCATGCAGTGATAGTGCCCTGTACAACAGCTATGTACACACATAAGGAATGTAAATATTAATCGGTTAACATGCGAGCTTACCTTTTTTGGCTGCCATCATGCCATACTAAGGCAGTTTCATATGCAAACACTGCCAGACATTTACAGTATTTTCAGTATTCCCATCATCCATTGCTGTTGAGTCACTATTGACTCCTATAGTCACCATACAAACATTTCTCACCAGCCACAGGAATTACCAGGGAAGTAGGGAACAGAAGGAGATTGCTAGGCCTTGCTTCCATATCCATTTAGTGCATGTCTTTGCAATGTGGAAGGAAATTAAAAGCACACAGAGAAGATCAACACAAACACAAGGAAGCCATGTAGACTCTGCACAGAAGATACCTTACCAAAGACATGAACCGGGAAATCATTGCTGTGAGGCAGCAGTGTTATTCACTACAACACTGTATCATCCATTTGCAATGTATACCATGTACACAGCTTCTTTGTGCATTGTCCTCCTTAACCTATTTAAAGCAATAATCAGAACAGTACAGGACATGATTTTTCCTATTAAAAATAAAAATCAGTTGCTAGGATACTTGTTATTCTTTTGCCTTCCTAATAACCTCTTATGAATTGACAATGTTCTCAGATGTGTGGCAAGGCCATGGTATAATGTCAGAGCTTTTTGCAGATGGCAGCCAGAATAATAGACACCTTCCACTGTGTTTGTCAGAGGCTGCATGGAGGCTGTCTTCATCAGAAAACTGACATCAGCAGGATTCACAAGCAGAATTATATTTCAGTTGTTATGCACACACTGGTCTGCTGGCACACTGACTAGCACCTCATTATGTCTAACTTAGAGTACAGTGGTGTAAGCTAATCACATGGGGCCTGCCAGAACTGTAGTAAGGACACCTGACAAATAACTCTGTTTGGAGGCCTTGTGCAATCCCTGCAAAGGGTCCACATATCTCATGCGTGTCTCTCGGCAGAATGAGTAGTATGACAGCACAACACTAAATATCATGCATATCATATTGTAGAATGTATTTGGTTGTCCATGTATCATTGTAACAACACTGACTTACAAGATATTGGACACTTATCAGCTGCTTTTCACATATGAAGAGAGGTTTTTGAAGAAACCATTTTGGTATAGAGAAATGTGTTTACAGAGAGTCTCTATTGACAAATACATATTTGGAAATGCCATTCCATGTGAATTTCTACTGTGCTAAATTACAGTCTAGGAAGCAGAGTCATTTGTGTCTCTGTTGCTCATTTTAGTGTGATGACACTCATGTGAACGAATGGCAGTGAAGTCAACACTGTCAGCCTCATAAATAACATGCATCACACCCCACGCAGTTATATTGATAGTGTTTTGTACATTCCTGTCCTTTTGTGCTGGATGTCCCCAGTGCAAGTAGCGGCAATGACATGGTTTGGTACAATAAGTACTGCAGTTCATAACAAAAAGTTGAATGGTGCTAACCTCATTCCGTGTGCATGTGTACCAATTATAATTACATGATAGCAGTGCAGTTACTGCCCTTTAACTATTCAACATTATGGGATGCATTATTCATAACCCCACATTGGTCCACAACTGTCCTCTTAGATTTTATTTGATGCAGTGTTCAAGTACGTGCAGGTGAAGGCAGCTTCTTATATGCTCATGGCAACCCACATGGACTATTAGCATCCCCATCTACACACCCCTAAAATCTACATCTGTCTGCCCGAGGGACTTTTATGTTTATAGCTGTTATATCTATAGCAAGACTGCCTCTAAGCATTCATAGATGACCCTGACCATATAATAATGCAGGTGTAGTGGTGTTAATAGTGCACAATTCCTTTCTCCATGAAGCTTTTTCTAATCAGTAATTTATATATATATATATATATATATATATATATATATATATATATATATATATATATATATATAAAATGTATAAAACAAGTCTACTCTGCCATGTTCTCCTTAGATGGCTTATGGCCACATAGAGGAATTTCACAAAACACTTGTCTAATGAATTATATAGCACATTTACAAATACCATCCTTTCATAATACACCGTTTTAAATATAACGAAATAAAGCATTTCACTAATAATTAGCTACATTCTGCTTATGGTAAGTATTTCTTTCCTGATGATTATGCTTCTTCATGCCCCCCTCCCCAAGCAATACAATACATTAAATGATAGAACTGCAAGCGCTACATACTACATTCCTCTGAAATAAGGATATGGTTGCAGTGTGTTGAATGCTTAATGCAGTTTATTTGCTTTTGCAGTCTTTTGAGAAAAAACTGAAGACAAGGAGCAGTGAGGGAATAAAAAAAAAGAACAAAAGAAAACAATGGATATAGTCTGCAGCAAAATTACATATTAATTTTCTTTTTCCTCTCCTTCAGCTCTCTTCTACCCCCTCCTCCCATTGTTTCATGCAGTTCATTAATATTTAAATGACAGGGGCCTTTTGTAAACAGTGGTCGGACTATATAAAAGCATACAGAGCAATTGTTTGCTGACGAATACTTTAAGCTCCCCTGTATTAGTTTGCTGGCGAATACTTTAAGCCCCCCTGTATTAGCAGTTTAATTGCAAAGGGCCATTTGTAGATTACATATGCCAGGTTCCCTGGACTTTTCCCTATGTGCTTATCAGTCTAACACATTGCTTATTTAAAAAGTTACAGGGGCAGTGTGATAGTGCTTTTAGAACTGGCACATAACGTTTGCATAACGTCGAGTGATGAACCTTCCTAAAGAGACACATCATGTGTAAAATCGACAAATCTACTAAACGTGATGGCATATCCAAAACCACCTGCTCCACCTGTCCTGCAAATACTTAGATGTTTGTTTTGCAGTCCTGCTGTTCTCCTTTGTCTCATGTTCTTATACTATCATTGCATGTTTGATACAGTTTCATGTATTTACCCTTTCAGGTAAGCAGATTTGGATCACAAGGGAGGTGCTGCCCTTGTTTAGCAGCATTAAGCAAAAAAGTGTAAAATGTAGACAAAAATCAGTCGATGATAATACACACACAAGTAGACAAACTAACGAACACAGATTTAGGGAATGGCATTATAGGTTCACATCCTGCTTTAATCTAGACAGCAGTTTAAGTTATTAAATTCTGATGTTTATTGCCGCACAATTTCAGATAATTCCAGTTCTCAACAGCAAGACAGACTGAGGGCCATTGTAACTTCATTTTATATTCGAAAATTTTAGCTTAATGATAAGTAATTTGGCATGGCAGTAAGTCTGGCTTAGATGTGAAATGTTCTCCAGGTGGAGAATGTCACAGAAAACAAAGACAACTGCTTCTCAGTAGTTGCATAAAATAATATGTGCTGGCTCGCAGACCTCTTCCTACTGGTTAGGAATTCATGTCTAAAGCAATGACCTTCAGGACTAGAAGTGCCTGTCTAAAAATTAGTGTGACAAAAAAATAGGAAACAGTCATTTTGAATAACTGTATAACTATCCAATAGGCAGTTTAATCCCATGCAGAGTAGACAAAACAACTTCTACTGTAACATGTACACATAGAGTTTTTTTTGTCTGTCTGTGTGTGTGTGTTTGTGTATCTGTGCATCTTTCCATTGTATACCTACATATTTATGTGTGTGTGTCTGGGTGAGTCTATGCATGTCTATACATTTGTCCATTGTATACAAACATGCATGTGTGTGTCTGTATATGTGTGTGTGTGTGTGTGTGTGTGTGTGTGTGTGTGTGTGTGTGTGTGTGTGTGTGTCTGTGCGTTTGACCATTGTATACCTTCATGTGTGTGTGTGTCTCTGTGTGTCTCCATTGTACTCCTCCTTGTGTATATGTGTGTGTGTGTGTGTGTGTGTGTGTGTCTGTAGTATTCATTCAATCTTTTATTATCCACTTTATCCATTAGTCCATTTCCATGGAACTCACACAAACACAAATATACAAAGGAAAATGGAGCACCCAGAGTCAGTAAGATAAAGGAGCACAACACTGAAAACCTCGCACAGTGAAACTCCTGATAGATGCAGACTGAGAAACAAGTACTACCCTGATGCTGCAGAGGAGCAACAGACTGAGAAACAAGTACTACCCTGATGCTGCAGAAGAGCAACAGACTGAGAAACAAGTACTACCCTGATGCTGCAGAGGAGCAACAGACAGAGAAACAAGTACTACCCTGATGCTGCAGAGGAGCAACAGACTGAGAAACAAGTACTACCTGGATGTAAAACTTGGACCGAACCACAAAAGGAGGGGGAGTATCAATATTCGTCAAAGATACCCACACCTCCAGGTCGGTGGCACAGCACGAAGCATCAGAGACTATCCATGTGCAACTAACAGTGGGTAAAACTGCCTTCCAGTTTATAGCCTACTACAGACCACCCTCCCAAACCCAGGAACCCCACTCGGCCTTCCTGAGAACACTGGAAAATATGAAGGTCTCTCCAAACACCATTATATAGGGCGACTTCAACTACCCAAACATAGACTGGGAGCATTACTCTAGCTCCAACACCCTAGCCCAAAGGTTCCTAGAATTTATAAACTCAAATGCTATGGAACAACTTGTTACCACTCCCACAAGAGGGGAAAACATACTGGACCTGATCATCACCAACATGGGGACTCTATGCTCCAGACCAGAAGTGTATCCCTCACTGGTAAGATCAGACCATAAACTAATCTCACTGAATATTCACATCCCGACCCCACCCCCTGCCCAGAAACCACAGTGAAAAACTTCTCTAAAGCAAATTTCACACTCCTCAAAACCGAGGTGGAATCCTTCAAAGCCCCCGGGCCTGTGGAAAATATGGCCCAGACCACAAAATCCTTTATAAACGCATTCTATGAACACCTTCAGGAATGCATAGATCATGCAATCCCAAATAAAACCAAGACCCAATCCTCCAAAGGCAGACGTCCTGTCTGGTGGACCCCAGCCATAAACAAACTATACAACAGAAGGAGGAAGCTACTACATGATAGAGCAAAATCCCAAAAAGGGAAGGCATCTCTGATCGGTATTAGCAAAAAAACTACGGGCACTCATAAAATCATCTAAGGCCAGCTTCGAGAGAAAAATTGCACAAGACACTAAGGATAATCACAAGGCTTTCTTTAGTTATGTTAGGAACCTGGGTGGTAATTCCCAGATATGCTCAGAATTAGTCCAAAATAACAAAAAATACACCGAACCCACAGACATTGCCAACATCCTAGCTAACAGGTTCAGCGCAAACTTCTCCCCACCAAAAGGGCAAATATCTTTCCCAGCAGAGTGCTGCCCCCCTGACATCTCAGATGCTCAGGTAAGAGCCACCCTCTCCAAAGCAAAAAACACAGCATCAATGGGACCAGACGGTGTCCCAGGCTGCGTCCTACATGAACTCCAAGAAGAGCTAAACCCAAACATAAAACTACTGTTCAATCTCAGCCTTACTACAGGATATGTACCCAAAGAGTGGCGTACAGCAACAGTGGTCCCTCTCCACAAAAGTGGTGCCCCAACGGATCCTGGAAACTATTGCCCCATAAGCCTAACTAGCTTGGTCTGCAAAGCTATGGAAAGGATCATCATGGACTTCATAAATAAAGATATTGGGGACCTACAGACACTGGATTCTACCCAGTTCGGCTTTGTTAAGGGCAGATCCTGCCTCCTAAACTTGGTCGATTTCTTTGAAACAGTCACCAAGGCCATTGACGAGGGAAAGGTGGTCCACACAGCCTACCTGGACCTCGCAAAAGCCTTCGATACAATACCCCACTCGGGCATTATAGATAAGCTCACCAGCTTAAATATAAACTCCTATGTCACTAGATGGGTTGCAAACTGGCTCAAGGACAGAACCCACATGGTTAGAATTGCAGGAGCCATATCAGACTCCAAACCAGTTACAAGTGGCATCCCACAAGATTCAGTCCTGGGACCTCTCTTGTTCGGTATATATTTCTCGGAGGTACAGACCAACACGGAAGGACTGTGGCTGACCAAGTTCGTAGATGGCTGCAAACTGGGCACCATAATCGACTCTCCAGCCAACACAGGCATCCTCCAAAAGGGCCTCATAGAAACAGACAACTGGTGCCAGAGCCATGGTCTCAAGCTAAACGCCAAAAAGTGTATAGTCATCCCCTTTGGCAAAAACAAAGTGCCCACAAATTACCACATAGGTGGTAATCCATTAAGTACAGAAGAAGTAATTAGGGACCTGGGGACCCATGTTGATAGCAATCTCTCATTTGACAACCACGTGGCCAAAGTGGTTAGAAAAACATTTTATATAGCCCACCTAATCATGAAGGGATTCACATCTAGATCAGGGGAGGTCATCGTGCCTCTTTACTCATCCCTCATCAGGCCCATAATTGAGTACAATGCCCCTTTTGTGATGTACCTTACCAGATACCTGCAGCAACTGGAAAGACCCCAAAAGTACCTCACCAAGAGGATCAAAGGGCTCAAACAGATGCCATATGCTGCCCGGTTAAAGAAACTCCAGCTCTACTCAGTGGCATACTGCCTGCTCAGAGGCAATCTGTGCCTGGCGTATAAAGCCATGTCCAACCCGAATTAATGGACATGCTGCACCTCAGAAAATCCAAATCCCATCGAGCTACATGCTCGAGACTTGAACCTCAGCACTGAAATAAATAGGACATGCTGGAGGGACAGATTCATAACCCAGAGGCTCCCTTCACTCTGGAATAAAATCCCAGTCCAGGTTAGGCAGAGTCCCTCATTGACTCTCTTCAAGAGGAATCTTGATGAGTGGATGGGAGATCGTAGGTTTACCCTGGGTATCACTTCTGTGTCACTGTTAGACAGATGCACAGTATACTAACCTCGAAAAAGGGCATAGCAAAATTAATTTAAAATGGGTGGCGAAAGCCAAACACACTCTGGCTAGGCTTATAAATGCCCTAGGGCAGATAGCCTAGTATGAACCTATGAACCTATGTGCAGAGGGGCAACAGACTGAGAAACAAGTACTACCCTGATGCTGCAGAGGAGCAACAGACTGTAAAACAAGTACTACCTGAATGTGCAGAGGAGCAACAGACTGTGAAACAAGTACTACCTGGATACTGCAGAGGAGCAACAGACTGTGAAACAAGTACTACCTGGATACTGCAGAGGAGCAACAGACTGTGAAACAAGTACTACCTGGATGTGCAGAGGAGCAACAGACTGTGAAACAAGTACTACCTGGATACTGCAGAGTAGCGACAGACTGAGAAACAAGTACTACCTGGATGCTGCAGAGGAGCAACAGACTAAGAAACAAGTACTACCTGGATGTGCAGAGGAGCAAAAGACTGAGAAACAAGTACTACCTGGATACTGCAGAGAAGAAAGTCTCTCTCTTGTCAGTGTTATCGTCCTCAGTCTTGCACTGTAATCATCCCAAAATATGGCCACTATGTAATCACCCTGGAATATTGCATCCAGATGTGAATATTCTCAAGTGTCTGATATGTGATACAGATATAGCTATATATATTGATATAGATATACATGCAGTTCTAGATATAGATATGGATATAGCTATATATTTTAAAGTCACAGGAGGTGTTGTAGACAGGACTTATAAAGCAGATATTTATTTTTAACAAAGTCAAAGAAAAATCAAAATAATAGGGCACCTGGTTTGAAAAAATAATAGAACCGTACCTCTGGCTTATTTCATTAACAATAGCACAGTCTCACAGTCCCACCAGGAGCAAGCTGTCTTTAAAAGTTCCAAGCTGTAGGCCGTAACCAGACCCTAGTTACAGCTCTATATTTCAGATGATTCTTCCAAGTATAATCCACAAGAACTATAAATTATATTTCTGTGGTCTTGTACTCTGTGCAGCTCAGGTTTCTAAGACAAATTCTGTTAATTTCTGATGAACAAACTTCCTGACTATAGCTCTCTAAATGACTTCCTTTTATACACCGTTACGTTTCCATGCTCCATCCTGCAGAAGACATTTTAAAGACGCATTATCTATTTAATACAATAAATGTGTTTCACCTCTCCACTCAGTAAAATAACAAAGGGGTTTTGATCACATAACTGTGGGTTGTAGGCCCTCAATAACCCACCAGCATCTTTGTTGACTAGGCCAGACCTGTGATTCACCATATATCAAAATGGTTGAGGGATAGTGATGACCAGCACAATTTCATATTGTCACTAGTTTGCTTATTTAACAAGTGCAATGGGGCACAATCCATTACAAAACAAAAGTACCTGCCTTAAAATAGTACTTGAAGGCACAGAAGGCCATCATTGAAGCTAGGCACTCCCTTTACATGGCAGAATATCTTCTTTCTGCTATACTGTTCTGGAGATATAGCAGACAGGGAGCTCCTCACCTTGAATCTCTTGACATAACACTGCCCCAAAATCCACATCTGATGCCTTGATATATAGGGTAAAATCAAGAGTCACTAACACAGGTTCAGAGCATAGGATATATATATATATATTTTTGTTCATTAAATGTTCTATTTTAGTCTAGAGATCATTGCATCTTGACATAAGGTTCCACTTGTGAGATCTATCAAAAGACAAGCAGTATTTGATAAAAATAGGCACACATTCTTTATAATGCCCAATTAGTCCAGGAAGAGCCTTGACCTGATTCTTAGTAGTGGGTGCAGGCTAGTTTTTTTATGGACTCTATTATTGCCAGTTCTGGTTTTACCACTCATCTTCCTATAAGTCATCCAAAGTGTTTGATAAAAATACCAATTTTACTTTTCTTAGCTTCTACGGTGAAGCCTACCTCTATTATGGATTTTAACAGAGTCTGCATTTATCATAAATTAAACTCCTCTGAATGAATGGCCATGCCATTCAGGTAGGCCTCTGAATTTTATCCTTCCATCTCTGAAGGGTGGTTGGGTTTTAGTGTAGGCCAAATGGTAACACTATGTACAGACTGTCAGTGGCTAGAAAGGCTGTCTTTCCAAAGGCAGAAACAGTAAGTGGTATCTGCCAGTATCTTTTCATCAGATCCAGTGTTGCCGGGTATCTTACCTTTCCTAGATTATCTTGTAATTCCTCAGTTCTGAGCATGGATGGCTATCAAACTCTGATTTGCTATTGAGTTTTCTAAAGATGTTACAGAACTGATACATTCATAAGTTTTAGGAACTGATATTATTAGGCTGTTCTGGCTACACTGTGGTTCTTATATCATACCTTGGCAGGGCAAGTTTTGAACTTCTTGAATTAATAATTGTTTCTGTGACTCTGGTATTCAACAAGGCCGTAGTCTAAATTTCAGTCCATGTGCCACATCTGTTATATTCTCCATGGCATTTCTAGAAACACTCCTTTAATTCATAACAGAAACCTTCTTACTTCCTGCTTTTGTCATCTTGACGACAATTCTCTAGCCATATTTCAAACAAAAACTACCAATTTTTTCTTTATGAGCTTCAGCTTGTAAATCTCTAAAGAATCATCTACTTCCTTCCATTGCTTCAGTGCATTAATATGCTAGATTTACTCTAGCTTTCTCTTTCTTGGTTATCTAACCCTATAGATCACTGTATTTATTCCTTCCATCACCTCATACAGCCACTGCCAATTGGCCAGATATTTATTTTCCTGGAGGGCACTAAAACTAATACCTGATTTCCTAAGTTAAATTCCCTAAATCTAGCATTATTTTTATAAACTTATTGTTGCATTTCCTGGGGTTTCAGTATATGGCCTCTTACTATGTGTACTACTAACTTTTTCTTCTTCCCAGGTTCCCTTAGCAATGTCAACCATTCCTCTCAAATTACTGTTGTACAGACGTTCAAATGTGGTAAACTCAGTTGAAGCTAATGACACCCCTTCTGACTGCAGACAGTAAGTAGGGCAGTGGCTCCTCCTAGTTTTTACCCCCTCCATTGGTAACTTTGTTTTGCATGCATGGATTTCAGAGTTTTATTATGCTTCTCTACTAACACATGAACAAGCAGATGATAGCCTGATGACTTCTATCTCTTTGACTTTAAAGCAGTGACACAACTGATGCAGTATCCTAGACATAAAGATTATGCCTTAGTCAGTAAGCAACAGCTATATAGGGACGCCAGCGTTTGTGGTGCCATCTTTGACTAGGCTTTGCACCCTTCAGTCCTGTTCTGCCTTAGGCTGCTGGCCCTGCTCATGGTTAGTCTACAGTGCATAACCTAACCTGAAGCCTCCCACCATTTCTGATATTCCTGGCTTCCAGACAGAAAAAAGAACCTCTATGCAGGGATCCTCCACTGTTCTCTCAATTTCCTTTGCTTGCCCTATAACATTGGCCTAAAGTTTAGTCTACAGTGCATAACCTAACCTGAAGCCTCCCATCATTCCTGATATTCCTGGCTTCCAGACAAAAAAAGAACCTCTATGCAGGGATCCTCCACTGTTCTCTCAGCTTCCTTTGCTTGTCCTATGACATCGGCCTAAAGTGTATGTATCCTAAGGGCAAGTCATTGTAACCAGTCTAGGTTGTATTTAGCCCTGCGCTCCATTGCTAGCAGCCTTCTACGGACTTCTTTTTACCCTGCTATTAGGCCCTTACATTACTTTTTACCTTTCCCTACTCTGCTCTAAGTGCTATTGTCATCTACTGCTTCTCCACTAGGTGGCAGCACATACCCATTGCTTAAGTATTCACTTTATCCCCTAAGTTACTATATATTGAATCCTCTCCAAAGGATCCATTAATTCTCTGCCTCTAGCCTCCTATCTCTGTGACCCTCTCTGTTCTTACCTTACTAACAGTTACACTAAACAAGTGCTAAATCCTCCATACTTTCCTTATCTCTGATCTCACTTACCTAACCACTGATTGTTTCTTCACAGTCTTGCCTTCTTCCTTTTTCCTTGTTTCTAACTGCTCCATTCGCCCTGTGGGCTCACTCCACTCCTCTCCCTACCCCCAATTCCCACCAACCCCAGGGGTCCTACTCTTATACTTTCTAACCACACCCCTTCCTCTTCCCATTAACCTCTACACATTTCCAATTGGACAATTTTTCTCTTATTTCCCATCTCTTTACCACTCCACTCCATAATCACCACATGGTCCTATCTTTACACACTCTCAGCTTAAACACTTCCATCTCTACATATATATCTGACAAATAGCTAATCCTTCCCAATGGCTAATCCAACCATCCCTTCTCAGATTCTACTCTGCTTTACTCTTGCACCACTACCACTTTCAACCTTTGCCTGTTTACTCTCCTCATATGAACACCCAATATATCCACACACTGACTACCCCAATCAACAAACTAACTCTCAACCCTTACCACACCTACATAACCATGCAAACATAATATGCTCACACAGCTATCTAATTGCTATGTATGATAGAACACTACATATTAAATATAATTCACTACATCCCAGGAGAGTGTTATTTCCATACAGCAAGTTCCCTAACCTAAGCTATCTAGGACAATTCCTCTCATTAAAGGACAGTGATATTCATCCTAACTCTGGCCCAACAGCAACCTCTATCTCTCTCCATAACCATAATCAATCAACCAATTACCCCTTTGCTAAACCACCATCTCCCTCCTACTAGCTCATCTTAATATACGTAGTATTAACAACAAAGTAACTTAACTCCATGCTCTCTTAGAAGTGTACTCCTTTGACATTATCTGCCTAACAGAAACATGGCTAAAACCTGCCATCAAGGATAATGAAATTATCCCGCCTGGATATAATATCCTAAGAATTGACAGAGTAGCTAAGAAAGGTGGTGGGGTTGCTATTCTATTTAAATCTGGCTTACAATTAACCACATACAACTGTAATCTACCTCTAGATTCCCATGCTGAGATTCTCATCTCTAAACTTGAACTTAATAATGCTAAATCAATCTACATTATCTGTATGTATCTGCCCCCTGGAAATAACATAGCCACCATGGAAAATATCCTTTGCTGGATATCCCAACACCTGCCTCAAGAAACCATAATCCTAGGTGATATAAATTTGGATTGGAATTCCTATTGTTCCAGCCTTCCTACCACCCACATTAACCTACATGGTTTTTCTCAAACCATTACCTCACCCACCAGGATAAATAAAGCTAACAAGAAAGCAAGCATACTAGACTGGATTCTTATAAACAATCATACTCACTACTATAATTCTGGAACCCTCCCTGATGATATAAGTGAACACTCACTTACCTACTTCATCAGGCATAAAGCCAACACTCCCATTCTAACCTCTATCAGAAGTATTAGATCCAAAAAGAAATTTAACCCTGATTTATTCCAAATGGAACTAAGAGCATGCAACTGGGTTCCCTTAAAACACCTCCCTTTAGATGAAGCCATTAATTTCTTTAATTCTACCTTCCTTTCCATTCTCAATCACCACGCTCCAACCAGATCTATTAGAATTATGGCCAATTCTGCCCCATGGCTATTTAATGAACCCAAACATAAAATTCATCTCAGAAATAAATATTGGGCCAAATGGAGAATGACTAAAAACCCTGTTGACCAACAAACCTTTAGACAACTTAGAAATGACACTAAGAAGGCCATACTTTCTGATAATAAAACTACTACTTACAATTTCAACAGCCTAATCACAAAAACCCACAAAAATTCTGGGCTAGCATTAAGCAGTTACTCCACCCAGGTCAATCCACTACACCAAACCCTCAAAATACAGACCAGAAAAACCCCATCCATACAGCTAATACCTTCAATACCTTCTTTACAGATCCTATCCAAACACTAGCTAGTCAACTATCACCTAATACCTCCACACTACCTTCTTACACCTCAACCCCACCCCCTCCTTTTCAGGTCAAACCTGTCCAAACCAATTTTTTCAAAACCTTTTGAATAAACTGAAACCATGCTCTCCTTCTGCAGACCAAGTGCCTTCTGAATTTCTACAGTTATCATCCAAGGCTATTGCCTACCCTATTTCCATACTGATAAATAGAACTATAAGCGAAGGTCACATCCCCACCTTATAGAAAGTCTCCCATGTTATCCCCCTGCATAAAGGTGGACACTCCACTGAGCTATCAAACTATCTCCCTATTGCCCTACTCTCTCCTTTAGCTAAGATTATGGAGAAATGTATCCACAGGCAATTACTCCACCACTTAATTGAAAAAAATTACTTTCCAACTGTCAGCATGGTTTCAGACCCTCACACAGCACTACCACTGCCCTCCTTTCCTTTACTGATTACATTAACAAACAACAAAACCTAAATAATCTTTCTTCTGCTCTATTTATTGACCCGTCTAAAGCATTTGACATGGTAAACCACCAGATTCTCATAAACATACTAAAATCTCTGTCATTAGACCCACTTTCCATAAAATGGTTCCAATCCTACCTTGACAAATAACAGCAAGCAGTACTATGGCATAACACTCTATCCACCCATCTACCTGTTACCTTAGGTGTCCCTCAGGGGTCCATACTAGGACCTCTCCTCTTCTCCATATTTATAAATGACCCTCATCTAGATATCCCCCAAGCCACTTGCATACAATATGCTGATGAATCTACACTACTTCACTCTCTCACCCAGAAGGTATTCAACATAGTTGAACAATGGCTCACTCAGCATTGCCTTCTTTTGAACCCAAAGAAAACCAAACTCCTCCTCTTCACTCCTATTCAAAAGTCCTCTCCTCTTCATTTCTCTGTGACATCCACTGATAGTACTATAATATCTCCGGACTCTACCACCAAACTTCTAGGTGTCATCATCGACAATAATCTGAACTTCAACATCCATATCAACAATACTATAAAGACTGTCAACAAAAAATTGGCACTCTCTATAGGATTAAACCCTTCCTTTCTCCTACTGCCAAAATTACTATAGCTCACACTCATTTGATCTCTACACTCCTTTATGATTCTCCAATTTTTACTAATCTATCCAAGACAATCTTCAGCAAACTGGAATTGTCCTATAACAACATTGCAAGATTTGCAACAGGAAACCCATTTAGAACCCACCATTGTATAAATCTAAATCAGCTAGGATGGTTAGAACTACAACACCTGATTAAATTTCACCAACTAACCATTGCCCACAACATTCTTTACAAACCTTCTAATACTCCTAGTTTATCTGGCCTTATCACCCCCTCTAAAAATCTGAAGTCTTTATGCTCATCACACAAACTTCTTGTACACACCTCTAAATCTAATAACAGGGCTGGGGATTCTCTCTTCTCTAATACTGTAGGTAAATCCTGGAATCTCCTCCCTAATGACCTCTCCTCACTTACTTCCTTATCACTCTTCAAAAACAGACTTAAACTTTACCTCAAATCATACTGGCTATGCCTCTGTACCAAACCGGACTAGTTATCTATCTCTTTAAACTTGACCTTGCCTATACTGTGCATACTATCCACTGTTACATCTTCCTTCTTATTATATTTTTCTCATGTCTCCCTATTTTACACCATTTCGCTCCTCTTTACATACCTTTTTTTCAAGTAAATTCTTAGTAATCACTACACAACTAACTTCCCTTCTCTACTATTGACTTTACCTGTACAATGTCTCTGTACCTTTCAATTTGCACTGTTTATGACTCTTGTCCTCTTTACACACCCTGTGCTAACCTTTGTGCTTTACAGCATGTTACCATTGCTTGATTATTTTTATTATATTTTTATTATATTTGCCATTTTTTATTACAAATTTTGCTTCTTCTTGTTTGTAATTGTATTTGTATTTTATCATGTCTAGGAGCTTATCTTCCCAGGCCTGTACTGAAAATGGACATATATTCAGTTAGACTAGCCCGGTCAACAAATGTAAAATAAAATAAAAATAAATAAATAATATGTAACAGTACCATTTCTCTGGCAATAATTGTTTTACATAATGGCACTGCTTCTGGAAATCTGATAAAATAGTCCATTATAACTAGTATGTCCTGATACTCATTAAGAGAGTTTACTAGCAGCCTCACATTTTCCATAGCAGTATATTCAGATGGTTTCTCTATGACAGGCATTGGGTTTAAGTAATTTTTATGTCCAGCTGTAACTGAAAGTTTGCCTTTATTTGAAATTTCTGCTTGTCACTGCAAACATAAGTTCATAATTCTGCATCTTCTTGCAGTTTTAGCACTCATCTTGTTTGTAATTTGCCTCATCCCTGGTTTGCCACCTATGTCTCTAATGGATGCAGGTAACCTGTAAATGGCTTATCTCCCAGGCCCCTGTTAGTAAATAGTTCATTTCTCAAGCCCCTGCTTATACTTGTCAAAGTTATCAGAACTTGTCAGAGATTTAGGATGTATGGCTAGGCTTAAAAGGCCCCCTGTGGTCGTTAGCCTAGTAAACACCTATGAACTTAGCTGGCCATCTTCTGCTTTTGCCCAAGTTTCTGTAAGTCTCTGTACAGTCTTCTGTCTTGTATTGCTTCTTACTCAGTTTTCCAGTCAGTTCACCTTCAGTTAATACACTGACATCTGCTACACTGAGTACGGTTGTGTGTAGCATCCAAACAAAAAAGGGCACTGCTTATTTATTTATTTATTTATTTAGTTATGTATTTATTTATTTAACATTTGTTTATCGGGAAAGTC
Organism: Protopterus annectens; assembly: GCF_019279795.1. Classification (NCBI taxonomy): domain Eukaryota; kingdom Metazoa; phylum Chordata; order Ceratodontiformes; family Protopteridae; genus Protopterus; species Protopterus annectens. The sequence continues at coordinate 22,133,563 of NC_056733.1, forward strand.
CGACTGGGTCAGGGACTGATTGTCACTGGAGGCCCAGGGAGAGAAGCTCCAAATGATACAGGAAAGTTAAGACAATTTACACGCACAAAATAAAAAAAAAAACAAGTATTAAAGCACACATTAACAATAATTAAATACTAAATAAGTACAAAAAGGTTGATGCAATAATAAATACAAAATAAGTATAGAGAGGTAGATAAAATAATAAAACATGTACTAAATTAAAGTAAAGTGATAGATTGCAAACTCTTTTTATATACATTAGGCAGGAGTAAGGTAAAAAGTGAGGATCAGAACTTTAGATGCAAGTAGATGCTTAGAAGGATGGGAAAGTTAAGGGTGCAGAAATATGGGAAGTCTGCTATTCCAATATGCTAGTGGTTAGTAGATGTAATTCCTGTTGTAGGGATAGAAAGGAAAGCCCCTAGAGAGTGAATGGAGTTCACAAATTAGGGAAAGAGCAGGGGCAGGTCTGATGACATAGAAAATATTTTTAGAGTCTGTTTGAAGTTGCTAAAGCTCTCAATCATAATAATGTCTGTTGGCTAAGAGCTTGGTGGTGGGATGTGAGTATAGGCACTGTGCATCTCTTTTGTTTGGAATGCAGACTGCTAGGAGTTGTTTGTTTTCAGAGCTCATGTCTATCTTTATCAAGAATCTGCCTCACACACTCACGTTTTCACTTCCTAAATGACATGTAAAAATGTAAAACCCAAAGAAGAAGAAAAAGAGGAGGGAAAAGCTCCCAACAGCACACTTATCCTTAGCAGGCTCGTAGCTGAGCTCCCAGCAGCACACTTATCCTTAGCAGGCTCGTAGCTGAGCTCCCAGCAGCACACTTATCCTTAGCAGGCTCGTAGCTGAGCTCCCAGCAGCACACTTATCCTTAGCAGGCTCGTAGCCGAGCTCCCAGCAGCACACTTATCCTTAGCTGGCTCGTAGCTGAGCTCTCAGCAGCACACAGCACACTTATCCTTAGCAGGCTCGTAGCTGAGCTCCCAGCAGCACACTTATCGTTAGCTGGCTTGTAGCTGAGCTCCCAGCAGCACACAGCGCACTTATCCTTAGCAGGCTCGTAGCTGAGCTCCCAGCAGCACACTTATCTTTAGCTGGCTCGTAGCTGAGCTCCCAGCAACACACAGCGCACTTATCCTTAGCAGGCTCGTAGCTGAGCTCCCAGAAGCACACTTATCCTTAGCTGGCTCATAGCTGAGCTCCCAGCAGCACACAGCGCACTTATCCTTAGCAGGCTCGTAGCTGAACCAACTTGGTGAGTGTCTTGCAATCCAAATTCAAGGCAGCGTTCGGACTGGCAGCAAGCAAGTTCTGAGGATTAGGTGCTTGTAGGTCACATATGTACCTTATGGCTTGGATATAGGACATACATCTGATATACTGCACCTGGAAGCTGTAAAGGCTTCGATATGCTGACCAGAAATCTGGCTATTCTCAGCAGGATATCACAGTTGTAAAGAATACTGCAACAGTGATAAGGAAGGATCACTTTAGCCAGTTTATCCGACTGTACAGACTTTGTTGATAGAGCAGGTGGTAATATGAGAAAATGTAGTCAAGTTCAAAGGGAAATGGGCTAACCTATAGGAAACAATATGGCCCCAACCAAAGTGCTTTGTGTTCAACAGTTGCTTATTCAAATTGCTGCTGAACTTACTGTGACTAAAATACAGTTGGAAGAAACTGTTTTTGACCAGTACATCATCCATTTCATCTGTTACATGTGTAAATGGCCTACGGGTTCAAACTATCAGAGTTGCAAGCAACTTATAGGCAATATAAAAACTTTGCACTAATTAAAATGTAGGGCAGTGTACACAGACTATATGCAGGCATACGGATACCTCCATCTGTTTTCTTACTAAAAGTGAGTTTTTGCATTGCCTAGATGGCTCAGAGGTTAGCTGTTTCCAGATTCAGGATTCTAAAAATTACAAGTTACTTGCCTGATGCAGATATTTACATGCTTGATCCCCATTTGTTCAAAGTTAAACATATACCATGTATTTCCTGTTTGTACATATCTTCTTGGAATATCTTGTACAAAGACTCTGTGTATTTACAGCTTGTTCTTTGCCATTCTATAACAGAAATCAGCTGTAATTATAAAGCCAATTATTTCCAATTTTTATTTATTTATTTTTATTTTATTTTACATTTGCTGACTGGGCTAGTCCAGCTGGATACATGTCCATTTTCAGCAGAGGCCTGGGGAGAAAAGCTCCTCGAAAGTAAAGTACAATATTATATATAAAAACAAAACAAAATTTCACAGGTGCAAGTACAATACAAAATTAAGCTATTTGATACATGAAAGATCATATAGATGTGAGTAGAGTAGAATATAAGGAAATATGTTCACTTCAAAACACATTTGATTGCAGATTCTTATGATAAGTATCTTTTGTTAACATGGTAGTCTGAAATACATTTTTTGGATATAGATAGAGAATCCCATATCAGATATAGAATATAACCAGGAATAACCATTTTGTGGAACTGAGTTAGAGCCGCAAGAAGAAAACTGTGTACCGTGCCTTTGTGTCTAAGATGGACAGGTTTAGTCATAATACTGACAGCTCACGTTTGACTAAAAGATCCTTCAATAATCGTGATGTACAACAAATGCAGACAATTAAAGAAGTACTGTGCCCATTGTATACCATTTTGTTTTACAAAGTATAAAAAAAAAGAAAATGAACCACAAATGCCTTTAGGATTCTCACAACCTCAGGAACAGTTTTAAACTAAACCTGTCACAAACTTACCGTTTGGCACTGCTGCATTTAAGACTTCTCAAGTCTTCCATAGCAGTTTTTAATGGCAAACTGTGACTAACATGCTTATATTACTTCGCCCTGTAAATTTTAACTGGCTAGTAGTTAAAAACATCAACCCCTGCATCTGCAGGTGTGTAGCCTGAATATACAAATGTAGCTATATTCACCCTGGGCACAGTGACTCCTGATAAACAAATTCATAAGTACATAAATTTATCTATGTAAAAGAAGTTGACCATCACAATAGGTTTCATTGCAGCATGTTTATGTCTCAGGAGAGCGTTGTACCAGAATTAATCCACAGATCATGCATACACATGAAGAACTTCCTTGGTCAAGCATAGCGAAGAGAACAAGGCAGATACTAAAGCAACAAGAACACTCTTTTTCTTTAAAGGGCAACAACAAATAATAGGCAGCTGTCATTCAAGCTTCTCATTTATACATTATTTGAACTTCTACATTTTAGGAATATGTTAAAGTGCAGAATTACAAATGAAACTCGTTTACAGTTCTAGCCAAATAATCGGCCTGCAAAATAATTAACGGGTACATTCCTATCGTGTAGGAAAATAACAGAGTAAAACAACTCCCCAAAAACAGAACAAAAGAGTTCCAAAGTAGAAAGTGCTGATGCCAGTGCAGACCTATGTCCTCTGTTCCTCTGGGAAGAAGAATGTTGATTCCAATAGGCTTTTGTAGATGAGCAGGAAGTTCCTACATTACAGTGCAAGGGAAATGATGAAGGCAGTTTCTCAGAGAAGACATATATGAGTGTATTCCCTTAGGAGACACATTCTATTATTTTTTTGTTTATGTGTTTGGGTGTGTGTATGCTTGTGTGCACATGCTTGGGTGTGTAACCTTAGAAGATAAATACATTTATTAATTACGAATTTTTGAAACTGCAGTACTGAATTAAATTAGGAGTGAAGACTGCAAAAAAAAGAAAAACAAAGATACCAACAAAAAGGCATGACACCTAATCTACAAACGTCACTGTTTCATAAAGTAGAATAGGTGGTTTGAATTGATTGGTTTAAGACTTACTTTCTTCCTGATGCCAAACTTCAGAATAGTTTTGTATCAAGGATCTCAAAGGCCCATTGCAAATCTCCAATTACATAAGGACTTCTCACATTTTGTACAAGGGATAAGAGTACTCACTAATTTATAAGATGTATTTGCAGCTGCATACAGACTGAAGTCTGAAAATACATGTTTCTACATATTTAATATAACTGTACATTCTTCCATCCTAGAAGTGTCCTGCTACTATTGCAAAATCCTACTTTTCACATTAATATTTAACACTCATGTCTGCAGAAAAGAGACAGGTGACACTTACCTACACAGTTAACATCTGTGAAACAGCATGCTAATTTCAAATCAAGCATACAATTCTGCCAATAATGATTCATATTCTGCTATTCACAACCCAGCCACTGGGGATGCAAAAGCCAGTACATTTCTTTTTGCTGGTCCCAAGCCCAGATTAATGGGGAGGGTTGCGTCAGGAAGGGTTATCCGGCGTAAAATGTTTCCAAATCATACACGCGGAAAAAAGTACAGATATACATACCGAATCGGTCGAGGCCCAGGTTAACAGCGACTGCCACCAGTACTGTTGGCCAAAGGGGTGCTGGCGGAAATTGGGCTACTGTTGGCCAAAGGAGGAGAAGAGGGGGAAGGCATGCCTGAAGGCAGGTAAAGGCTAGAACTGTGGTAGTGAGGGTCGGAACTTTGAATGTTGGCAGTATGACTGGTATAGGGAGAGAGCTAGCTGATATGATGGACAGAAGGAAGGTTGGCATATTGTGTGTGCAAGAGACCAGATGGAAGGGGAGCAAGGCTAGGTGTATTGGAGGCAGGTTCAAATTGTTTTATCATGGTGTGGATGGGAGGAGAAATGGCGTAGGGATTATCTTGAAGGAACAGTATGCTAAGAGTGTTTTGGAGGTGAAAAGAGTGTCAGATAGAGTGATGTTTATGAAGCTGGAAATTGATGTAATGATGAATGTTGTTAGTGCATATGCTCCACAAGTTGGGTGTGCGATGGATGAGAAAGAAAAATTTTGGAGTGAGTTGGATGAAGTGGTTATGACTGTACCCAAGGGTGAGAGAGTGGTGATTGGAGCAGATTTCAATGGGCATGTTGGTGAAGGGAACAGAGGGGATGAGGAAGTGATGGGTAGATATGTTGTTAAACAAAGGAATGCAGAAGGTCAGATGGTAGTGGATTCTGCAAAAAGGATGGACATGGCTGTGGTGAATACGTATTTTAACAAGAAGGATGAGCATAAGGTGATATACAAGAGTGGAGGAAGATGCATACAGGTGGATTATATCTTATGTAGAAGGGCCAGTCTGAAGGAGATTGGAGATTGTAAAGTGGTGTCTGGGGAAAGTGTAGTTTGTAGGATGACACTGGTGATCAAGAAGAAGAGGAGGAGTGTGAGGGCAGCACCTAAGGATCAAATGGTGGAAATTGAAAAAGGGTAATTGTGAGGTGGAGTTCAGGGAAGAGTTAAGACAGGCACTGGGTGACAGTGAAGAGTTACCGAATAGCTGGGTAACTACAGCAGAGCTAGTAAGGGAGATGGCTAGAAAGGTGCTTGGTGTGACACCTGGAAAGAGGAAAGAGGACAGGGAGACCTGGTGGTGGAATGAGGAAGTACAGGAGAGTATACAGAGAAAGAGGCTGGCGAAGAAGAAGTGGGATTGTCAGAGAGATGAAGAAAGTAGACAGGAGTATAAGGAGATGAGGTGCATGGCAAAGAGAGAGGTGGTGAAGGCTAAGGATAAGGCATATGAAGAGTTGTATGAAAGATTGGACACTAAGGAGGGAGAAAAGGACCTGTACCAATTGGCTGGACAGATTGACCGAGCTAGTAAAGATGTGCAGCAGGTAAGGGTGATAAAGGATAATGAGGGAAACGTATTCATAAGCAAGGAGAGTGTGTTGAGCAGATGGAAAGAGTACTTTGAGGGGCTGATAAATGGACAGAATGAGAGAGAGAGAGAAGGTTGGATGATGTGGAGATAGTGAATCAGGAAGTGCAATGGATTAGTAAGGAGGAAGTAAGGATAGCTATGAAGAGGATGAAGAATGGAAAAGCTGTCGGCCCACATGACATACCTGTGGAAGCATGGAGGTGTTTAGGTGAAATGGCAGTGGAGTTTTTAACTAGATTGTTTAATGAAATCTTGGAAAGTGAGAGGATGCCTGAGGAATTAAGAAAAAGTGTTTTGGTACCGATTTTTAAGAATAAGGGTGATGTGCAGAGCTGTAGTAACTACAGAGGGATTAAACTGATCAGTCACAGCATGACATTATGGGAAAGAGTAGTGGAAGCTAGGTTAACAAGGAAGGTGATGATTAGTGATCAGCAGTATGGTTTCATGCCAGGAAAGAGCACTACAGATGCAATGTTTGCTCTGAGAGTCTTGATGGAGAAGTACAGAAAAGGTCAGAAGGAGTTGCATTGTGTCTTTGTTTACTTAAAGAAAGCATATGACAGGGTGCCTGGAAAGGAGTTGTGGTATTGTATGAGGAAGTCGGGAGTGTCAGAGAAGTATGTAAGAGTGGTACAGGATACATACGAGGGTAGTGTGACAGCGGTGAGGTTTGCAGTGGGAGTGACAGATGCGTTTAAGGTGGAGGTGGGATTACATCAAGGATCAGCTCTGAGTCCTTTCTTATTTGTAATGGTAATGGACAGGTTGACAGACAAGATTAGACAAAAGTCCCTGTGGACTATGATGTTTGCAGATGACATTGTGATCTGTAGTGAGAGTAGGGAACAGGTGGAGGAGACCCTGGAGAGGGGGAGATATGCTCTAGAGAGAAGAGGAATGAAGGTCAGCAGGACTAAGACAGAATATATGGGTGTGAATGAGAGGGAGGATAGAGGAATGGAGAGTATGCAGGGAGTAGAGGTGGTGATGGTGGATGACTTTAAATACTTGGGATCAACAGTTCAGAGTAATGGTGAGTGTGGAAGAGAGGTGAAGAAGTGAGTACAGGCAGGATGGAGTGGCTGGAGAAGAGTGTCAGGAGTGATTTGTGACAGACGAGTACCGGTAAGAGTATAAGGGAAGGTCTGCAAGAGGGTAGTGAGACCAGCTATGTCATATGGGTTTGAGACAGTGGCATTGACAAAAAGGCAGGAGTCAGAGCTGGATGTGGCAGAGTTAAAGATGCTAAGATTTGCACTGGATGTGACGAGGGTGGACAGGATAAGGAATAAGTATATTAGAGGGTCAGCCCAGGTTGGTAGGTTTAGAGACAAAGCCAGAGATGCAAGATTACGTTGGTTTGGACATGTTCTGATGAGAGATGCAGAGTATATTGGAAAAAAGATGCTAAGGATGAAGCTGCCAGGTAAAAGGAAAATCAAACCTATTACCTTCTAACTGCAAGGTAAATACTTTAACCATTATGCCAACCCCAACTCAAGCTTTATTTAGCAAGAAATGTATTCATCCTGGAAAGGCCAGCTAAAATTCAGTTCCCAAAGATTTGAAGATTATTTCATGTCACACTTAGAGCTAGGTGTAAGATAAGGTTTATGGATGTGGTGCGAGAGGACATGCAGGTGGTTGTTGTGATAGTGCAGAGAGGGAGGTGATGTGCAGAGCTGTAGTAACTACAGAGGGATTAAACTGATCAGTCACAGCATGACATTATGGGAAAGAGTAGTGGAAGCTAGGTTAAGAAGGAAGGTGATGATTAGTGATCAGCAGTATGGTTTCATGCCAGGAAAGAGCACTACAGATGCAATGTTTGCTCTGAGAGCCTTGATGGAGAAGTACAGAGAAGGTCAGAAGGAGTTGCATTGTGTTTTTATGGACTTTAAGAAAGCATATGACAGGGTGCCTGGGGAGGAGTTGTGGTATTGTATGAGGAAGTCAGGAGTGTCAGAGAAGTATGTAAGAGTGGTACAGGATACGTATGAGGGTAGTGTGACAGCGGTGAGGTTTGCAGTAGGAGTGACGGATGCATTTAAGGTGGAAGTGGGATTACATCAAGGATCAGCTCTGAGCCCTTTCTTATTTGTAATGGTAATGAACAGGTTGACAGACGAGATCAGACAGAAGTCCCCGTGGACTATGATGTTTGCAGATGACATTGTGATCTGTAGTGAGAGTAGGGAACAGGTGGAGGAGACCCTGGAGAGGGGGAGATATGCTCTAGAGAGAAGAGGAATGCAGGTCAGCAGGACTAAGACAGAATATATGGGTGTGAATGAGAGGGAGGATAGAGGAATGGTGAGGATGCAGGGAGTAGAGGTGGTGAAGGTGGATGACTTTAAATACTTGGGATCAACAGGTCAGAGTAATGGTGAGTGTGGAAGAGAGGTGAAGAAGTGAGTACAGGCAGGATGGAGTGGCTGGAGAAGAGTGTCAGGAGTGATTTGTGACAGACGAGTACTGGTAAGAGTGAAAGGGAAGGTCTACAAGAGGGTAGTGAGACCAGCTATGTTATATGGGTTTGAGACAGTGGCATTGACAAAAAGGCAGGAGTCAGAGCTGGATGTGTCAGAGTTAAAGATGCTAAGATTTGCACTGGATGTGACGAGGGTGGACAGGATCAGGAATAAGTATATTAGAGGGTCAGCCCAGGATGGAAGGTTTGGAGACAAAGCTAGAGAGGCAAGATTACGTTGGTTTGGACATGTGCTGAGGAGGGATGCAGAGTATATCGGGAATAAGATGCTAAGGATGAAGCTGCCAGGTAACAGGAAAAGAGGAAGGCCTAAGATAAGGTTTATGGATGTGGTGAGAGAGGACATGCAGGTGGTTGGTGTGACAGAGCAAGATGCAGGGGACAGGAAGAAATGGAAACAGATGATCCACTGTGGCAACCCCTAATTGGAGCAGCCAAAAGAAGAAGATTCTGCTATTCACAGATAATGAACAAGTACTGTCCAGTTATTAGATAAGTGCTTAAGAGGCCTTAAACGCAGCAGTGCCAAAAGATAAGTTTGTGACAGGTTTAGTTTAAAACTGTTCTTCAGGCTATGTGAATCCTAAAGGCATTTACTTGTAGGCAATTACTAGGCTAATGACCCCCCCAGGAAGCTTTTTAAGCCTAGCCATGCTTCCCAAACTTGAGAATCAAACCTATTACCTTCTAACTGCAAGGTAAATACTTTAACCATTATGCCAACCCCAACTCAAGCTTTATTTAGCAAGAAATGTATTCATCCTGGAAAGGCCAGCTAAAATTCAGTTCCCAAAGATTTGAGGATTATTTCATGTCACACTTAGAGCTAGGTGCACTGACAAAGCTCCCCTCCCTACATCAAGCAAAAACATATTTTTTTTCAATATGTAGTTCTGGGGAACCCATTCTGGTAAACAGTTATAAACTAATGCTAAAGATATTATGAATGACAGAAAAAAAAGGAACCAGGTCAATTACATGCCCTATTGTTTTGCTTATGTATCCCATGGTAGTGGTGCTGTGGTAGCATTGTCACCTCACAGCAAGACGTTGTCCCATTCGATTCTCAGCTAGAGCGTCTTCTTTGTGGAGACATACGTGAATGGGCGTGCCTTCGTTGAAGGTTGTGCGTCAGGGCTGGTTACTCGGCACGTAAAAATCCACTACCAAGCATTAGCGGACCGGAGTTCCGCTGTGGCGACTCCTAACTGGGATAAGCTGAAAGACACAACACAACAACATTGTTTTGCTTATGTAATTCAAGAGTTTGCTGTGAAATAAAAGACTTTAGATAACTTACTCAAGTTAATTCTTGGCTACTGTAGCAGAAAGGCTTAGAAACAGAATAATTAAGTCTAAGTCACAGTCATTCCACATCTCTGCATCCCACATTCTCTTCTTAAGTCTGGTGTGTACTTTGTAGGTTCAAATAAGGAGGCAGTACTGGTTACAAAAACTGTATGGGAAAATCATGCTATAACATAACAGTCCAGACATCCCAATGTTATGATCACTTATATTCTCCAAGAAAAACTTACAAACTACCAGCGAGATGTGATAAATTTAATCAGATTCAAATACTTCCAGAACTGAAAGAAGTTTTTTCCATTCAATTTCAGCAACTTTTTTTCTTAGATCTGCTAAGCAGCACAACTGAAAGGCAGGAGATAAGCAACAAATGAAAGCTTAAGAGAGCCACTGACCCTGCTTGGTTTGCACCGCTGTACTTGTTAAAGTGCAATGATTTTCTTCTCTCACTATGATCTCTCATCTAACCTTTTGTAGCTGTTCCAGTGTCTTAACTGTCTGATCAATAAATATTTCTACTTAACTGTATGGCCTGTATTTCCCTGGATAGTTTTCTCTTTCACAGTTTCTGTCACTGCCTTCCCCCACACATGTAGCACTCACACACGTACACTAACACACAATTTTCTATTTGAATGAACTCTGCTCTCTTGCAGTTGTTTCCTTATTTCCCAGTTCTATCTATTTTCTCCTTTTTTTGCTGGAATATTATTTCAGGTATTTTTAAAGCTGGGCCCAAGATGTTCTGCAATTGCTTAAACATTTCTGAGTTACTTCTGTAAAAGCCTAGAGAGGCACATCGGAATTACTCATAAAATGGTGATTATATGATAACATCAGTAATTTAAAGCAGTAAAGGATGTAATATCCATCAAGGCATTCCCAGTCACTCCATAAGCAAGAGTAACAATCACTGTGTGCCTATACATACTCGTTTACAGCAGTGTCTCACAACAGTTGCCAGATAATGCTACTGTTTCAATTAATGCATACCAACCGTGAATATGCATGCTAGTTTTTTTCCTATGTACTATTTCACCAAGAAGGCAGAGCCACAAATGCCTGTGATTCGGATCTTAGAAAACACATGGTCATCAATGTGTTACAGTTATTTTGAGCATGCCTTGTCATGTTGGGAGGGTGGCCTAATGCTTAAGGTGTTTGCCTTGCAAGCACAATGTGCAGGGCTTGATTCTCACAAGGGATAATTAGCTAGGCTTAAAATGGCTCGCAAGGGCAATTAGCTTAGTACTAACCTATGAATCTATGTGATGCAAAAATGAGAAATGTTTACTTTTCATTGGTTTGAATGTGGGAATATACTATTTTTGTAGTACTTGATCTACATGGGAAAATTGTAACACAGTACCACAAAAGTAAAAGTGATCATAGTATTTGCTTTCTATCTAAAAGTTCAGTGACATTAGATAAGTACTTTTTTAAAGTTTAGGTTGTTTGACTGATGTTCTTTCATGTATGTTATCAGATTCTATAATATTTAATAATATAATTTAGTATAATTAAAATGAATGATGCAAACTATTGCTTGTATTTGCTTTGTTCAGTATTTATTTGAAGACACCTCCCAAATAAATTGTGCCAGTTCATTAGTTATCTCTCTGATGAGTTCTTTAGTTGTAAAATTGTAAATCTGCATATCTATAGCTGCCCGTTGGTGATAACTTCTATTGTTTGACCCCATACTCATATATGTAAATGTATATATATTTGCATTCCTCATAATGAATTGTCAAAGATGTGTTTTAAATTAGTTTCCTTCTATGCTTTTAGTCTGGGCTGCAGCTGAAGAGGGTCTTTAGACCAACCCTCTTATTCAGTCAGCAAAAAAAAAAATATAGCCAATAGCAGAAGTGACCTGCATTATTGTCTGCCTTTAACAAATGCTGGAAGTGCAAAGAGAATTGCAAAGACTTTGAAAAATAAGCCAATCTCGGGTACAACACTGATCTCCACGGACCCCTTCAGACTGAGCCTGGGAGCAGCATCTGGTTAAGTGAGTCACATAAGCCAATCTCGGGTACAGCACTGATCTCCACGGACCCCTTCAGACTGAGCCTGGGAGCAGCATCTGGTTAAGTGAGTCACATAAGCCAATCTCGGGTACAGCACTGATCTCCACGGACCCTTTCAGACTGAGCCTGGGAGCAGCATCTGGTTATGTGAGTCACATAAGCCAATCTCGGGTACAGCACTGATCTCCACGGACCCCTTCAGACTGAGCCTGGGAGCAGCATCTGGTTAAGTGAGTCACACAGTTAGGCAGTGGAGGTTGATGGAATCAAACCTTGCACCCCAGGAAACAGCAACTTAATTGTTTAAGCCAACTGCCATACAATTGTGATTCAAACAAAAGCAGCAATTTCTGAAAATGCTTTTACCCCTTTAAATAATTTCTGCAGGGAATTGTACCCGCTGTGTCCTCACAGCTCTGATACTTATATGTCCTAACTCTGACACTGCAGCATCTTTGACAAGGGGGATACTCTGACATACTGCAACCTCATATTAAGAATATACCCCCCCTACATGTCTTCTTCCAGTTCCATTATACTATGGACTACAACAGGAGAATAACAGATGTCCAAAAACCTAGTAATCAGTACTCCGAAGTATCATCACTGAGTATTAAACTTTCAGTGAAATAATGACAAGCGGAAGGGCACTCTTTTACTCTATCATATATCACCAATCCCCAACACCGCTACTATTAAATATGCTAATGCAGAGATCATTGTACCCAGGGAAAATATGAATTATCTGATATACCAATAATGTAGTCTTTAAACACAAATCAGATAAATTGCTCCTCTGTGATTATACATTTGAGTGTCAATTAGAAATCGCTAATAATTAAACCCCATTGCCCAGATATGTACCTCTCCAAAGAATTGCCTTACCTACTACAATAAATCTTTATGTTACTCATGTACAAACAACTGCTAGTCCATTAAAATTATTGCCTGTATCACTGCACACATTGTAAATTATGTAAATAAGCTGAATTCTTGGTAAGTTACTTCATATTACTCTTTACTGTGTTGAATGTTGAACGATTATCTCTGAGCTTGTCTGGGAATGCATGGGAATCCCACAGAATGAGTGACATACTACGGCTGGACGCACAGAAGGCTGGGCTGGCCCCCTCAGCTTGCTACCATCATTGCTTCAATATGTCAAGTGATTTTCAAAAAATGGATGAATGAAGGCTGGAGGGACTGCATAAGTGTTTTCTCAGTTCTGTAGTACCCACTAATGCATCACCAGTTAAGTTTTAACAGTCACATTCATGCACAGAACTTACATCCTACTAAGCTTACTTATACTAAACTGAAGCGTAAGTACCATTATAGTTTCCTCTCTTGTTGGCCACATTAACATTTTTAGTTTTAATGCACAGATTACATAAAACACAGTAAATTGTAAAGAATCCTTCTAGTAAGTCTTATCAAGTGCTGTAACGCAGTCAAAAGCTCTCTGCAAAAGGCTTAGTTTTCCAGCATTAACTGTAAATAATAACTATTCTATACCTTAAATAACATGCAGAAGGCAGAAAAATCTTGCACTTTAAACACTTTTAAGAGGAAACAGGAACTTTCAAAATCATTAGGGTTATTTCCTTAAAATAAACAAAACAAAATAAAATGAGACTTTAGAGGGAGCAAGGCAATACTTTGTGCTGGATTATATTATACAGAAATTGAGAAAATATGTTTATTTTCAATGTTTACATTGTTTTAAAGTGATTACATTGTATGGTACATTTTTTTGTACACCAAAATATTCTGACATAATTTAAAAAATATAAATTTTGGGGTATGGTCATGCATGGTCCCCTACACAAAAAAGGGTTATGCTTCTGTTTACATTGGGCAACCTGTATTAACTTTTACTGATTAGCACCTTGAAATTGTACATCCAAGTAAAAACAAGTGTTGCATCATAAGTAGTAATTACATCACTGTTTCAATTATACTGCTTCTGCTGCAGAAAATTGATGTCACACCGGGAGCCATTATTATTCTAAAGAAGGTGTATTAACCTGCTAAACTTTGGTGAGGTGACCTGCTTCTGTAAGTAAAATTACATCACATCAAATTTTTGTGCCATTCATGCATGACATTGCTTTATAACAGTGAAATTAGTAGTCTGAATTAAATTTTTACATTTGCACATATGAAGAGTAGGGCAAAATCCTGAAAACTGCATGGATATTTTATTTAGCTGAAGAAACAAAATGCTGAGATAACTTCATAAATGAGTGGAATGTGAGAAGAGTGTTGAAAGTGACTAGGATGTCTACAAACAACCAACTAATGAGCACATCCATTGGCTAGTGGAAGCATCCTCATATTAATTACCAGGAAACTTCTGTTAGCAGACATACATCATGCAGCAAACTGACCATTTCAATTACAATCCAAAATCAAGAAAATGATAAACTTGTTCAGGTAAGAAAGTTCATAGGTTATTACTAGGCTAACTGCCCTTGTGGGCCATTTTAAGCTTAGCCAATTACCCCATGTGAGAATCAAACCCTGCACCTTATATCTGTAAGGTAAACACCTTAACCAGTAAGGTTAAACACATTTCAACATTATGCTCTTATCTCTTGCTGAAGCATAGACAGCAGCCACCCTAGAAGATCTCATTGGAGCTACAACTGCTTTAGAAGCTGTAATACACTTCAGCACATCACAATGTTGTTTTTGTTCCTTATATGGCAATGGGAAATGTACTTCAGATTTTAAAACTGTCAGTATATCATAGTCAACAGTTAAAGAAACAAAAATAACTTAAAGACCTTTAAAAGCGTTGACAGTAAACCAAAGATGCACCTCACTTCTAGTAGTTGTCTCTCAGACAAAGCTCTGCATATAACACTTTCCTTAAGTAGTTTCATTTAGATATTTTTTCTTTAATATTATTATACTTTTATAAGCATTTTTACCTTTTGTGTGGTAATACTTTCAATGTGTTTAAGTTCACTATTTTGTATTTTATTTAGTCATTTGTTGAACACAAGACAATGATGAGGCGGTTCTACTGATTGTCTCATGTGGATTTATTTTTAGGTATACCATTCAACCATGCTATTTAAATACATTACTTCTATGCCTTAGGTAAGTTGTTATCTTCAGGGAGTTCCTTATACCACTTTTTTACCTCATTATAATACCCATCATTGCATAGATCTCTGTTATCTAGTGTTCAAATAAGCTACCAGTAACATCTTAAAAGGCACAAGTATTACCTGCAAAACATTGCAGGATAGGAAAAACTAAAACACGCAGAAAGGATTTAGGATCTGTCATTATATTATGTTTCTTACAGCTTACTTACAGGTGGCCTCTTCTTGGTGCATAAGTCAATGCCTGATCCAGTTTTATTAGAAAGACTACTCCTGGAATACACAACATTGGGAGTTAACACCAGATCAGGGCACCAACTTTTATTTATTTATTTATTTATTTATTTATATTTGTTGACCGGGAGTGTCCAACTGGACCTAGGTCCATTTTCAGCGGAGGCCCGGGGAGAAAAGCTCCACATTTAAAATAAACAGACAGTAGTTATATTGGATTACATAGCGATTAACAATTTACATAGCAATTACTTACAACATATTTACAGATGAAGAACATAGTACATCAGTAGATAACTAGAATCTTTATCTGTGAAGTACATAACAGACATTAACAAATGTTAAAATAAAAAGTTACTGCTGTATAAGTACTAGGCTTATGAGCATCTGAGCTTGCTATAATCAAGGTAGTTAGTGGAGTGGAAAGAAAGGTAGTGGTTGGATGGGGTGGGTGATATTAGAGTGGGAGTTGTAAGGGCATAGCCAGCATGTTTTTAGGTGCACTTTTAGTAAAGTTTTGAAGTGGGTGCATGATGGTACGGAGGTAATTGTGGGTGGGAGGGAGTTCCATAATTTGGCTATGATGCAAGAGAATAGTGCTTCACCAGCAGAGTTATTGTCTTTAGTGATCTGCAAGTGATTTTTGTTGCTGGATCTTAGTGGTCTGGTGGTGCGATAGGGTTGGAGTAGATTCTGGAGGGATGGGACATTTAGTGGATGGTTTACTAGTTTGTGGGCGAGTGAGAGTTGATACCACTGAAGGAGGTGAGGGAGTTCAAGCCTGCCCAGTTCAGCAAGTGAGAGACAGTGGTGACTACGGTAGGATGCCCCTGTGGCGAATTTGGCAATTTTGTTGTAGCAAGTCTCTAGCTTGTTTAGATTGCATTGCCTTAGGTTGGTATATATTGGAGAGCCATAAAGTAGGGTGGAGATAAGGTGGGAATTTGCTATTGAAATCTTTGCTGCTTTGGTGAGAAGATGCTTATTTCTGTATAACGCTCCTAGTTTTTTGTGGACTTTTTTATGGTCATGGATATGTGAATGTCAATTTTTAGTTTATTGTCTATTTCCACTCCTAGCAATTTGGTGTGTTCAGTTGGGTATATAGTGGTGTTGTCTTTTGCTGTGATGTTATAGTGAGAGTTGATTTGAGTATGTTTGCTGGGTTGGAAGATGAGTAGCTTAGTTTTGTTTGGGTTGAGTATTACTTGGGCATCGGATAACCAAGTTTCAACAGAGGAAAAGGCTTCCTGTGTGACTTTTTGCAGTTTGGGTAGGGACTGGACTGAGCAGATGATGGTCGAGTCATCTGCATATTGTATGAGTGTGCCATGTGTGGTGGCAGAGGCTAGATTCTTTGTGAAAACACAGAAGAGTAGGGGTCCAAGGATGGATCCTTGGGGAACCACTATAGAGACAGGTAGTTGGGGAGATATGTCATTCTGCCATACAACGGATTGTTGGCGGTCAGACAGGTAACTCTGAAACCAGTTGGTGACTGATTGTGAGAAGGATAGGTTATTGAGGACAGAGATAAGTTGTTTCTGTGGGACCATGTCAAATGCTTTAGATAGGTCTAGGAAAGTAGCAGAGGAGAGATAGCCATTGTTTTTATGCTGAAGGATAGTGTTAGTAAAGGAGAGTAAGGCAGTGGTGGTGCTATGGTTTGGTCAGAAACCATGCTGAGTATTGGAAAGGAGGTTGTTAGTAAGGAGGTAGTCTGAGACCTGAGAGTGTATGCATCTCTCTAGTATTTTGAAGAGTGGAGAGAGAATAGCTATGGGGCAGTAATTGGTTAGTTCTGTGGAGGGTCCGCCTTTGTGGAGGGGAATTATATGTGATACTTTCCACAGTGTGGGAACATAACTTTCTGACAGAGATCGGTTAATCAAGATGGATACTGGGTAGGCCAGAGCATCAGCTGCGATTTGTAGGTATTCACTTGGGAGGCTGTCTACTGCTAATTTGGTGGGTTTAAGTTTAGTTAGGAGTTTTTTTATGTTGGAGGTAGGTACAGGAGAAAAAGAGAAGGCAGTGGGGAGATTAGTAGTTGATGGTGTGGGTTGGAGGGGAGGGGGGTTGTGTTGTTTAGCTAGTGATAGTATGGTTTGTGTGAAGTGTGTGTTGAATGAGGTAGCAATATTTTCTGAGGAGTGAGGTGTTAGGAGGAGGGGTACTGACTTTACCTGGGTGGAGGATGGAGTTTATGGAGGACCAGAATAGTTTGGGGCTGTGTTCGGAGGAGTCTAGGGCAGACTGGTAGTATTGGAATTTGTCCTGTTTTATTAGCTTTTTGACTCTATTGCATAGTTCTAGGAATTTATGTCTAGTTGAGGGGGGTCTTGGTTTTGCGCCAGTGCTCCCAGGCTTTATCCCTGTTTTTCATTTCTGACTTAGTGGTTTTCTGTAGCCATGGGGAGGGTTGTGCTTTTATTCTGGAAAGCCTTATGGGGGCATGGTAATTAAGGATGCTCAGGAAGGTGGTATTAAAAAATTCAACTGCGTCATCAAGACTGAGGTACTTTAGAGGATGCCAGTTACATTCTTTGAGGGATGAGATGAATGTGAGTGGGTTAAAGTTTATTTTTTTACGTATCTGATGGTAGACGACAGGTTTAGCTTGGTATAGGTATTTTTTCAGTAGGAATGTTGGGGAGTGATCACTGAGGCTATCTGATAAGCAGCCTGTTACATATGACTGGGGGCTCTTACTGACTAGTATCCAATCCAGGGTAGTGTGCTTGCTGGAGTTTTTATTTATCCTGGTTGGCGACTGGACTAGTTGGGTGAAGCCATGAAGGTTTACATGATGGGTTGGATGGTTGCCAGAACAGGATTGCCAGTCAATATTGAAATCACCTAAAATTATAGTTTCTTGGGGGAGATGGTGGGTAGACCAGCTGAGGAGGTTTTCTAGTGGAGGGATGTTTTGGCCAGGTGGGAAGTAGCATCCAATTATGTTGATGGTTTTGTTTTGGTTTATTTTGAGGTTGGTATATATTATTTCTTCATTGCCTATTTGTGGAGCTGATGATTTTAAGATCTGGATGTTTAGACGCTGTTTAAATATTATAGCTACACTGCCTCCTTTCTTGTTTAGCCGGTCTACTCTTAGTATGCCATAACCTGTAGGGAGTATTTGCTCACTGGTAATGTGAGTAACTTCTATAAATAAATATCACTAGTATAAAAATATTCCCCCCAAAAAATGCTGGAATAAGATTCCATTCACAAGAAGTCAGTCATGAACCTTCTTAAAAATAATCTTGATTCATTTATAGAAAGCATGAAGTAAAAAAAAGAGGTTAGAACAACAGAGATTTATAAGAGCAGTAGGACAGAAGTTTGACAATCTAAGATGCAACCTTTGAATCTAAATACTGAACTCTGTTCAGCCAGTGATTGCTTTGCTGTTCCTCACCTACTACAACACACTTATGACACACAAACCTCTGCTCATATTCAGAAGTATTCATGTCGGTCAGGGTGAGCTCAGAGCTCAGGTTAATGGACAAGAAAGTGGAGTGTTGGATAATCTTGAATGTGTAGCTAATAAGTAAGGAAGTAGACCTCAGCACTTGTTCTTATCAAATGGTTCATCTGTTCACTGGTATTCACTTCTCAACTTGTGGTTATACAAGAACTTTAAACAAAATACTAGTGAAATCACATCTAATAAAATATTCCTTTACCACTGACATCCCTGTTGGCTATAGGCCAATCAGTTTACACTTCTGTCTTCAATTCGCTTTTTAGTGAATCCAGATCTGTGTGACACTATATAACTTTCAATCTAAAAAGGGTTTAACTTGCAACAGGGTTGTTTGGCTCTGGAATAGGTTATATTATTTAGGGTGGAACTGGGAGAGGCTTGCCCCCATTCGACTCAGCGTTAAAGATTCAAGTCCATTTGATGGAATGAACTTCAGTTATCACAATATGCTTAAAAGTGAGCTAATTACCTGTAACATATTGGACTACTCTTTAATTATCCTTTTTCTTGTGTTGTTGTTTTTCTTTTGGCTTTTCCCGGTTAGGGGTCGCCACAGCGGAACTCCGGTCCGCTAATGATTGGCAGTAGATTTTTACGGTGCCGAGGTACCAGCTCGATGCCCAACCTTCATCGAAGGCATGCCCATTCATGCATGTCTTTCAAACTTTACTCGGCCGTGGGGAGGACATGCAGACGCCACACAGAAGGCACTCCAGCCAAGAATCGAACGGGAGAACCTCTTGCTGTGAGGCGACAATGCTACCGCTGCACCACCGTGGCTTATCCTTTTTCTTCTGTAAGGCTTGAAATTAAAACAACAATGTCTCTGTAGCTTGATTTTTTATCATCCTTGAAATCCTCAAATCTAGCATCTAGGCCAACAAAGAAATTATTGATAAGCAGCCTTCTGATGCCACCATTCTATTATTGTTTCTTCCTTTCTTTTTGGTGTTTTTGTCTCTCTGTCTTATCACTATCAGCCCTTCTCCCCAGAATTTGAGCACATTTAATTTTTTTTAATCCTTTTAGCTCCCCATAGTCGACCATCAACAGATTCCAGGACTTATCCTCATCTACTGGGTCCACCAAATACAATTTAACCTCCAACAAGATAATCCTGACCCATGTCAATTCCACTTTATCCTCTACCAGAATAATTCTAACCCATGTCCAGGGCCAGTGAGGAGATGAGAGTACCTGGGGCAGTATTACACTGCATTTTTCACTTACTTCTTGTGCCCTTGGATGAGTCTATGCTGTCCAGAGGGTCAGTATGCAGTTGGCTGTATGATGTCTTATCCATGACTCCACATTTGGTTTCACCTGAGCCCTACCCTCGAAAACAGTCCAACACTCACCACAAGTCCACATACTCTACCAGGGATCAATTACAGACAGCAATCCCCACACACACACCTAAATGGACATATAGCCTCCCACACACACACACACACACACACACACACACACACACACACACACACACTTGTATGGACATATACTCCCCCCCCACACCTGTATAGACATATACCCCCACACACCTGTATGGAAATATAACCCCCAACACACACTTGTATGGACATACACCCCCCTCCCCACACACACACACACACACACACATATATATATATATATATATATATATATATATATATATATATATATATATATGGGTCTACTACAGTAAACCGACAGCTCACAAGACTGACAATGAGATCACCGACACCACAACAACGAAAGTGCAAAAATACGAAGGTTGACATGCCCGACAAAGCACAATCACGACAGTTAACAAAACAAAAAAAAATTGCTGTTCCGAAAAACACACAAACAAGACAAGCACAGCAAAAATCGTATAAACCTACACTAAACCTTACATACACAACTATCTATGCACTAACCTTAACCCAAACCCTAACCCTAAGGTCCGTCACTATTGCACACTTACCTTACCCGCATTTTAACCCTAAAGTCCATCACTATCGCACACATACCTTACCCGTACCCTAACCCTAAAGTCCGTCACTATCGCACACTTACCTTACCCGCACCCTAACCCTAAAGTCCATCACTATCGCACACTTACACAGTCATGCTCAAATGCAAGCACACATGTTTCGCGTGTCGGTGTTTTCGGTGTTGGGATTTCAACTTAGGTATTTGCTTTGTCAGTCTTCTGGTGTCGATTATCTCGTTGTCGTTGTTTTGGCTTGTTGGTCTTGTCAGGTAGATCCATACATATATATATATATATATATATATATATATATATATATATATATATACATATATATACACACACACGCATATAAATATATTTATATGATATATACTGTATATATATATATATATATATATCATATATATCACATTTTATGCAGTGGCTGCACCTTGTGGCTTTGAGCTTTAAGCCATGGCTTTGGCACCAAGTGTTTGTGATGGTCCTTCCTGAAGGGTGTTCTCATCTTGGTGAGATTCAATGACTGCTCCCAGTTTGCATTCATCTACAAACTTGGTTAGCCAGAGGCCTTGGACATTGGCTTTGACCTCTGAGAAGTAGATGCCAAAGAGGAGCCAGCCCTGCACAGAACCTTGAGGGACTCCACTGGTGACCCGCCTCTTTGTGGAAGTGGCCTCACCAGTCCTAACCTCTTGGGTCATATCTGAGAGTCAGCTAGCTATCCAGAATGTTATAAAGGGATTTATGCCTAGTTTCATAAGTTTTTTGACAATATCCGAGTGGAGTCCTGAGTGGAGTATTGTATCAAATGTCTTAGCCAGAGCTAGGTATGCAGTATGCACCACGTTCCACTCATCCATTATTTTAGTGGCCTTTTTAAAGAAGTCCCCCTGGTTTAGTAAACATGATGTTCCTTTGACAAAGCCAGACTGGGATTGATCCACTATCTGGGGGTCTCCTATGACCTTGTTGATAATTTCCATGATAAATCCTTCCATGGCTTTGTAAATAAGACTACTCAGATTAACGGGTCTGTAGTTTCAAAGATCTGTTGAAGATACTCCCTTATGAAGGGGGATGATTGCTGCAGTCCTCCATTCTCATGACACAGAGCATGTTTTAAGGCTATTGGTAAATAATCACTCCAGGGTTCCTTTTAACTTTTATTTTAGACTGATCATGAGGCATCCTGTGATGGTAATTAGGCCCACTGAGGCTGTCTTCTTGTCTTTAGCAAGCACAGCCAGTGCATTCTCCCTAATTATAGTTGGAAGGATAATGTTTGAGGTTATTTCTTGGAGGATGGTAGGGATGAAAGAAGTTAAAGCTGGAACTGAATTTGTCCACTAACACTTTACCTATATCATCAGGCTAGGTGAATGTGGCACCATTAACGACCAGTTTGGCACATTGTTATGTGCTGCCCTTGAGGTTTCTGACATAGCTGAAGAAGGCCTTTTGGTCGCCCTTCACTTTTTAAGCTATCTTAACCTCAAAGATGGCTTTGCTTGACCTAACAACCCTTTAGTTTACTTTGTTTTACTTTTTGCCTTATCCCTCTTAGCTGCTATTTAATTTGATGAGAGTTTTTATCTTTATGGGAATTACTCTTCCTGGTTTTTCCTATATATTTTTTTCTTTTGTTGTATATCCTGAGATTTGGGATGTCAGTAGGGTGGTTTGTTTCTGGGGTTAGTGCTGGGCTTACTTCTGGTAGGTACAGCAGCCTCTGTGCAGCCATTAACTTGGTTGTACAGAGTTTCTGAGAACAATTCAATGCAGCTTGCTGTGTTCTTGTGGTTTGGAGGGTATTTGAATTTTAACAAGCCATCACTTAAGGAAAGGTAGCTTGCCTTGGAAAAGTGCCTAACTATTACTGGTTTTACTGGAGTTACACGGTTTATTCTGATTTTGAAGGGAACAGCTTTATTGTCTGACCTTACCAGGAGGCTGAGACACTGAAGATTGGGTGGTGGGGGTGGGGGTACAGCTTTCTCCTGTATTTGTGAGTACAAGGTGCAGTATGCTGGAGGCTCTAGAGAGCATTTTTACTATTTGGTCAAGGGTGTTTGTATTTATGAAGTCCAGAAATCTCCGTGTTTTTATATTTGTGGCCGTGTAGGACTGCCAGTCAGTAGTGGGTAATTAATGTCTCCTGTGAGTAGGATATTAGGTTGGATTCTAAGTGTCTTTATTAGGTCCATATATGTACTGTGAGCTTCTTGCACCATAGAGGGTGAGCTATATCTAGCTAAGATAAAGTACAAGATTTTGTCTGTGATGATCTGCATGTGGAGGAACTCTAGTGCATCGTCTGTTTGACCAACCTAGAAGTCTGCTTGTTATTGATGCCTATCAAGACACCTCCACCTTTAGCCTTTGTCTGGGCAGCTACTGTTCCATAAGTGTAGAAGGCACTTCTGGGATACTTGCTGCTGCTTTAAAGCATGTCTCTGTAACTGCACAGAAATCTATATTCTCAAGTCTGAGGAGGGCTATCAGGGAGAGGAGCTTTTTATTTAGGCTCTTGGCATTGAGTACTAACATCTTGAGGTTCGGTTGCTATGTTGAAAGGTTTGTCAACCTGGAATTGCCTTAAAAAGGCACTATGGTGATGGATAACGTTTTAGCAAGCAATCAAAAGCCTAGAGTACCTCTCAACTGTACAGATTTTTGCAGAATGTCCAGATTTTTGCCTTATATGTTCTGTCCGTTTTTCCATAAAATTGTTTTCTTTCTGGCAAATTAGTGGAAATCATTAAAGATTGAAGTTAGAAAATAATGATAGACATTTGAGTTTTAGACTTCATACCCTTCAGACAATTCATGCTAATGCAAAATCTGTTATTCTATCAACTTTCTAAGTTTGTAAGAGCAATATTTAAAAATTGTCCCTGTTTGTACCACTTTTTTCATGGCTTTGTCCTGATTTCTTACTCTAAGAGGTTGAGAGGTCTATAATGCAGACCATCCTTGGCAAATCAATGTAGTCTGCCAACCATGGCCTCACAAGCTGACAAATACTGGATACATAAAAAATATAAAATTGCCACTGCCTAGTTAAGGTCAACAAAATACACAAGAAACTACAAAATAAAAATATAAAGCCGAGCAACAAAGCTGTAAAATATAGGATTTAATGTACATAAGTGCTTTCACAATAAAACTGCTGCTTCATAAGACTTACAATAGAAACAGTCAAGACAACCATTTATATATACAAATCACATGATATATCTAATTGAAAAATTCAGTGAGGTAATTTTTTCCCTTTTAAAACAGGTTTAATGGAAACATGCCCATTCAAGCCTGGGTGTTTTGTCAGCATTTAGACTGACAATCCACCTTAATTCTACACATTCTGTCAGATTCACTAAATCACCAAGCCTCAGACTTTCACATAGCACTTCCTGAACAGGAAACTTAAATTTATATTCATTCCCATTTTCAGTAGCATGCTTGGCCAGTGCATTAGTTTGTTTATCTTTCTTGAAATCACCTGCATGTTCCAAAATTTTTGCCAATATAGTAACAATCACAGGTCATGCAGGTAGCACAATGAACCCCATTCTCAATGTTGCAACTTGCAAAACATTTCAGTTCCAACCTCCTATTCATAGATTTTAGGTAGAGAGTAGTTGTATTAATAATAAAAACACAGGCAGAACAATGCTGGCAAGAAAAAGTATCTAATCTCAGAGCCCTGACATGAGATTTAACATTGATTTTTATAACACAGTTGATGTTTCAGGGAGAGATTATTTTTAAAGGAATATTTAGATACAGGACCAACTATGTCAGCTACAGCATCATCCATCAAGAGTACAGACCAATGCTTTTTAAAACATTACACAACTCACCAACATTACTGGAATATGAGAGGCATCCTAACCGTTTGTATATTATTATTAGTTAGTTGTTCAGAACTAACATTTCAAGTAGAAAAACAGTCATGTAAGTGAATCTTTGCGGGCATAGACTTCATCCATAGTTTTATATACTTAAGACTCTGTATAGCCTCTATCAATGAAGTCACAAGCCATCTGACCTAGCACAACCTGAGCTTCATCTTCCTTGTCATGCAACCTCATAGTTTGTAGAAATTGGCCTTTAAGCACATTTTTGGGTATGTGTCATGGGTACATAAAGCACAGCATGTTAATGAGGAAGTTTTGCCATTCATAGTCTAACATTCTTGCAGTATGTACATCCATTGTTAAATGCAGTGCTTTGCCTTTGATATTGGAGTTGCAATCCAAGAACTTGTACTTCCCTGACACACAAATTAATTATTTCTCCAAGCATCCTCCATGTTAGTTTGGGCTCTATATTATAAACAAGAAAGCTGTAAACACGAATACATCTTCACTGACACATAAAGGTCGATGTACAAAAACAGCGAAATACCTAATCAGTGAAAATGAAAACGCTGCATGTGTTTCATCAACCAACAGCGCCATGCAGTTAAGCTCAAACTAACTAAATAAAATTAAATTAACACACTATTGCAGGGGGGCAAGCACCCCTGCGCCCCCCACACCCCCCCTACTTAAATATATCAACTCTGAGACTGCATTACAGTGGGGAAAAGGATATATTTCCTCATCCCCATGATCATCCTGCTGGCCGAGCAAATACGTTCAGCGTTTTCATTTTTGCTGATTATGTATTTTGCTCTTTTTGTACATCAACCTTTATGTATAATGTAGATGTATTTGCTACTTTGAGCTTTTGTGATTATAATATAGACCCATTAGTTTGTATTAAGTATGCGCAAGCACTAAAATAAAACAATAAATTATTTTTCCCAGCAATCACTTCAGCAGTCTGACCATGTATGCACAAGCACTTCCCTGACACTCAAATGAATTATCTCCTCCAGCGACCACCTCAGTAACCTTTCCTTGTATACATAAGCACTGAAATGAAGCATTAACCCAAGCAAGCCCTTCAGTAACATGTCCCTGTATGCACAAGCATCAAAATAAAACATTTACCCAAATGATCCCTCCAGTAAAAATGTCTGGGTATGTTGAAGCATCACCTCAGCTCCCCTTACATCTCCATATTCAATTGAAAATGGCTTATTTCTGGGGTAACTTCAGGGCAATTTATGCACCTTATATGCAAATGAGTTAATTATTGATTCATGTTTATGAATCAAACTCATGAGCATTCTTGTAAACTCCCTTAACAGTGTAGCAGCCGTCCCCCTATTGATTATGTGTAAATCATGTTACATATTTCTGAAAGGGGGGTGCACTGTACACAAAAATGTCCTCTGCTTTTCCATAGTCATCCTGACAATCTGGGATTTGCATAACATCATAGCACCACTTTTTGTGGATAACTGCTATGAATATGTGAAACCCCAGACCATTAATATCACCCCAGGTCTTAAGGATGTGGGAATATTGTTGGAAATGATCTTGCTTGAATTATGTTAGCTTTCTAATAAGTTATTTACATATATTAGCCAAAGGAAAAGAGGAGGAGATGAAAATTGTGAATGTGGATGAGAAGTATGACATTGCTTTGCCTTTACAGCCATGCAGTTTTGAAATGAATGCATATGCTAGTCATGGGAAGGATAATGTTCATGGATAATCACTTGGTAAGCTTAGAAGATAAAACATGAGGAAATGTGGAGGAGTGACCAGAGTGCCAAAAGAGGGAAGAGCAACCAAACTGCTTGGAATTTGTCAGTAAGAAAACAACAGCTTTTAACTGGTTTCTGAAAAAGGTCATTGGGGATGGAAACTGTGAATTGCCTGCTTTGCCATGGGTAATAGTAATACGATTTATGTGGTGATGAGAAAGAACAGGTAGTTTTGCAGATATAGTGACCAGGTAAAATGTGCATCAGAAAAAGTAGACCAATATATGTTGAACATGGATTTTTAAGTACTTTGATAAACTGACTTTTCTGAATATGTTAAATGTGTTTTTCCATGTAATGTGCAAATGTTTGACAATCTACAAACTGCTATGGACATGGTCAGAAGTTATTTAGTGGGACTGGATTGTGATATGAAAGAACACAATACATGAGTTGATACTAAACTGCAATCACTGTCTAGCTTTGACAGGTGTGAAGACAATGATAGGTTGCAATCTGATCATGAAGAGTAAACCTGCATTACACTTAGACTATGCAATAAAAAGAGAACATGGACTTGCCTTAAAACTCTTATCACAAGAATTCTGAACAAAGCTAATAATGTGATGGAGGACAGGAAGAGACAGAGACTCAAAATCAGGGACAGAGTTCAATTATAAACTTAGAAAGGTCATAGAATAACAGGTGTTGCATTAGTATGAATTTTTTAAAGGCACAGAGTCTGAAACTCAAATTTCTTTTTTTATTTAATGACTTCAATACTCAATGTTTTGCCAGAAAATCACACATTTTATGAGGACCAGACCAAAAATATGAAGCACAAATCAGGACATACTGGAGAATTGTGGGCAGTTGAGAAGTATGCCTTGAAGCCTATGTGTTTGTGTATCTTTATGTTCCAACGGTGAAGACGTGAGGTGTGATTAAGAATGAACACTGGAGATGGTACAATATGTCTTCTCCTTGATACTTATTACTCTCTGGAACGATTGTCCTCCATGTTGTTCCTGCACGGTGTACTTTGTGACACCTCTGAATATAAATGTGGCTTATTTATAATTGTTTAACATATTTTGAGATGTTTCTTATAAAAAATGTTTCATTCTTAATGTATTATTTCCTGAAGAGTACATCATTTTGAACTAATTTGTTTTTTGATAATTTATACTAGGAGTTGTAGTATTCGTCTGGGATATTATAAAGGGGTTACTTTAAAAGGATCCATATTTTATATATTAATATCCAAAGAGGATGCTTCAGTGGTTTAAGATATGCCACTAGCAGTTAAATATTGGTTCTTTGTATTGTGGTACTGTTTAATGATTAAGTTACATTTAATTATCTGTTTAATAATGTTAACTCTCTTATTTTTAATAAAAGTGGATATTTTCAAATGGAAAAAGGATTATAGATTGCTTAGCTGCATTTAATCAGACAACTCAAGCTAACAGCAGAGGCATGATGGTTTGGTGGGGAGGGTGGTAGCTTACATGAGTATTACACTTAAGACTGTTTGGGGAGATATAGGAGCAGAGTTTTTTTTTCTTTACAGAGATATGGAAACGGGTGTGGTTTGTGATAGTGTGGACAACTATGCTAGATTTTACTTTATGAAAGGCGATTTGCCTGCTGAAGTTATAATATGTAGTTGTAAGTATAGAATATAGTGCCAAAATGGAATGGTTGCTGTTTTGAGCTATATGTAAAAAGTTCCTGATTTTTTATTATGAATTATATGACTGTATTAAGGCAGAAGGAAACATGCATGGTACAGATATTGCCACAGGTCCAGGGGTGTTTAGAGATCATGCATTACAGTTCCTGATAGTCCAAAACTGAACTTATAAGAATGGGCATCTGTGTTTCAGCAATTGAATTTAAGATAGAGTAGATTATGTATGACAATGGCATGTTTTAGATTATGTATGACAATGGCATGTTTTAGATTATGTATGACAATGGCATGTTTTATATTATGTATGACAATGGCATGTTTTGTAGGTAATCTTAATGTAAAATTCTTTCTCTGCCGATTTTCTAACATTGCTGTGTGGATGATCATTTTTTTAATCTTGTTTAATTTTGACCCGTCTGTCAAAATGTTGTGAGCTACTGAACAGTTCCATTCTTAAACAGGCACCAGCACTACACAACCTAATGTGTGCCAAGAAGGTCATTATTACTGTGTGTTGTGTTAAGGGAACCCCTGCACTGACATGGTCACAGTCTGAGTGCTGTCTCACACTTACAAAAGAGGAAAAGAGAGGTTGATATTTCTTTTTAATCTTTCGCCTTTTCTCCAAATTATTGTGAACCCAGTCGGCATAGTTGGCATAGATAAAATGGCACAGATAATCAGTGGGTGTGGATGGGGTTGTTCCAGTACAAAATAGAAGAGTTGTGTGTGTTTTGTAACCATCTGTGTGTTGCTTGTTTAAGTTTACAATATTTTCAGTTGAAGAGATTGTCCTGTTTGTTGATGTTGTCGGAGGAGATCTTTATCCGTCATCTTTCAGAAGCTTTTCCTGACATTTATAGTATTGATTTCTAAGATTCATGTAAATACTTTCATTACAGTGTAAGATACAGGATATACCTGAGAGAAAAACACAATTTAGTACCGAATTGAAGCTTCCCCTGTTCAACAGTGAATAATGAACGTGTTCACTGCTGAGAAGTCATAATATAAAAAACATGCAAAAGTAAATACTAATGAAATACACAGACATTTATTTTTAATAAACTAAGGAAAATTATGCAAAATACTGTCAAAATGGAAGAAGCAGATGCAAATTTTGCAGTTACACACAAGATTTTAAATGCATATATATTTTAAATTTGCTTCGGTGTTGACAGCTGCTGTTTATCACCAGTTATGAAAAAGGCAACATGAGAAGTTTACTGTTAAAAGCATTTCTACTAAGAGACTGTAATTGCACTGATTTCAAATGCAATGAAAACATTAATGAAGAGAAAGCTGCTTTCAAGAACAGAAGTATCATAATTGTGTAATAACAATAAAATTCTAAGCATTGTTTATTTTTACAAATTAATGAGCAAATTGCAGTTTCATGAGAATTGCATGAGTCAGAATAATGTATTTATAATTTTTGCTGCTCTGACTGTTTATAAAAGTATTTAAAATTTAACAATACTATTTAAAATTATAAAAACATCAAACAATACAGTTATATAAATAGTTGCAAAGATAGGTCCCTTAATTGAAACTGAAATGTATATTAAGCCAGCTGGCTTACCTAGTTGTCAATGAGTTCTAAAGGAATTAGTGTTCATCTAGTCCATTCAAACTTATTGATTTTATATGCCTCAGTTCTTATTAACTTTAAAAAAAAAATCACTGCTCATGAGATATTTATTTGGTTGCCAGCATTTATAGCACTGTATGTGATCCTCTGTCTTTTAGCCATGCATGTGTGGCTGAGAGCCATGACGTTAATACATACAGAAATACGTGTGTGTGTGTGTGTGTGTGTGTGTGTGTGTGTGTGTGTGTGTGTGTGTGTGTGTGTGCGTGAGTGATGAGGGGATTACTCCCACAAAGGAGATGCAGAGGGAGACTTGCCATCCAAAAAAATTGATTTTTAAGAAGAGTTTTATTAAATGAAAGGTTTGACTTGTTTTCATTTAGTTAGAACCACTGCTGAATTTTAACTTGATTTTATATAGGGAAATCAAGCTAGCATCCAAACACATCTATGTTCATGCTGAATGTGAAAATCCTTACAAACTGTTCTCTTCTATTCCTTGTTCTCATTTCTTAAGATATCATAGGAACTGCAGTACTCAGACTTAGTCTTTGCTCATGAAGGCAGATCAAAAATTACTCTATGCATTACTATACTGCTGAACTTCATGAGTTTGCTTGCCCCATTAATAATGGTGGTTCTAGCAAAGATTTAGAAATCTAATTACATATAAAAATACACATAGAATATAAGCACGTATGTGTATTTGTTGGATTATGAAAGCTCTGACTGCAAATATATGTTAGACACATTATGAACACAGGTTTGAATAAGCCAGTAGGCTTTCCTTCTGTTAAGTGCCAAAATGCTTTCATTTAGATCTGTAGCCTGGGAACACAATGAAAGTACTAAATGTTGACTAAAAAGAGTCAATTTACTTAATAAAGGAGTGTGTGTACGTCAGTAACTGGTGTGTGTCTGTGTGTGTGTGTGTGTGTGTGTGTGTGTGTGTGTGTGTGTGTGTGTGTGTGTGTGTGTGTGTGGCGAGTGTTTGTGCGTGCTCACACTATGCATCCTGTGATGGGTTGGCACTTCAGCATTACACTCACTTCCTTGTGCCTATTACTGTTGGGATCTGGCTCCTACACTCTTGTGATACTGAACAGGATTAAGCAGATCACTAAACAATGAATGAATGAAATTATACAGTGTTGCCCAAACATATGTGTTATTCAATGAGGTTTGCTTTGGTTTGGTTTGCAGCTAACTGCAGTTTAGTGGAATAAGTGCTGATGTTTTAAGCAGTTACAGAAATAAGGCTGTTTATGGTTTTGTTAAAATTTTTGCAGTATAAGCTCTTCATGTCGTATATGCTATTACCTTCTTCAGTTGTAATGCCCACTTTATAAATGCACCGACACATTCCAAGATCTTATTACACAACACTATGAGTTATGAAGTCTAGCACACCAGTGAGACCACTGCAAAGAATGGGCAAATAATGAGAATTTTATAAATTATAATTCACTGCTCATCCAGGCTTTTATAACACTTCCACACTGCAGCTCATACAGCCAGTTAGCAAGGAAAAGAAATAGCCACCAGGTGCTTTGCCTCCTTTAATGGTCAAAAATGCAGCATTCTGAGACATTCTCATCTAATTTATATATTGTTTGACAACTTACATATCAGCCTTCCAAAGAAAAGATCACAACTTCCATTTCCTGAAGAAAAAACCTAAAACCCACAACAGTACCGGTTATCTAATTAGCAAAGCATCTTATTTTTACTTACGCAAACATTTATGTATTTTAATCACTGTTAGGTTTAAGTGTGAAAATTGTCAGTGGTGAAAAAGACTGAATTATAGTTAAATTTAACTGATGAATGTTGCCTCTAACATAATTAATTGTTCTCTCCTTCCAGTTGTTTGACCATGGAGTGAGTTAGTATATTTAATTTCCAGAAATGTCGGGCACACTGATGGCAAGTGTGTGTATGTGTGTGTTGGAGGGCAGGGCACCTATGAAAAAATAAAATGTTTTCAAGATAACTGGTGGGGAGGCATTTAAGTCTTCACTGTTTTTTTTTTTTTTTTATCAAAAAATGTAGGTAGTTAGGTGTTTTGTTGTATGCAGCTAATTTTATGCATCAGTTAGGTTTACCTTTGTGAGTTGTTGATACCGATAGTATTTTAACTAGATTGGAAAAGGTGTGTGTGTGTGTGTGTGTGTGTGTGTGTGTGTGTGTGTGTGTGTGTGTGTGTGTGTGTGTATATATATATATATATATATATATATATATATATATATATATATTGTTTTGGTCCCTTTCGTCCTCAAAGACCTCATTTATACCGGGCCCAGTGCCCATGGGATGTCAAGTCAACCAACATTCTCCTAACCACCTCAGAGCTACTCTGCTCCAGTGTTGTTAGAGCTGGTCATGGATTTCAAGGGCATCCTGCATCTTTAACCATCTGGGCTTCTGTCTGGCATTATTTTTTTTAATTTTATATACTATACCCACTTTTCCCTTTCCTTGGCCGTCATGCTCACTGTTTTGGTCTGAGAGCAGCTCCCCTCTTTGGACCATGCTCTGTTAAGGGAGCATCACCAGTGAGTGCCCTCCACAGGACTGGCACTTCCATCCCCTCCTGCTGCTCCATCAGTAGCCCAAGCTACTAATGAAGCCCAGGTAGGCTGGACTGTAGTTAGGGCTTTATCTCTCTAAGCCAGAAGAGTGGCAGAAAGGTATATACTTTTGGTGTTACCTGTAATGTACTTGTATCTTATAGTGGATTTAAGTTGCAGTTTATAGTGTTTAGATTGGTGTAGTGGTAATATGTAAATTTTTTCTTTTTGTATTTGTTTAAGTTAGAGTTTTAATGACAGGGTGCTTGTGGTAATATGTTAATTTTTTTGTTTTTGTATATGTTTAGGTTAGAGTTTTAATGACAGGGTGCTTGTATTCTTGATTGCTCACAAATGAAATGCTATTGTTTACATTTTTGATAATTTTGATTAGCTAGTTTTCATTTTTGAACTTAGTGATCAAAAATGAAATTGCTCTGTTGTGTATTTTTCAATTTCATCAACAAAATGAACTGTAGCGCTGTTTGTGTAAAAAATGTGTTTGAATGACGTCCAGGTTGGTCGACAATGGTAAGTGGCTTTTTGATAGGGCTGGGAGTTTGTATGCGAATGTTTCTGTTTATTAGGGTTAGGTGGGTTAGGTAAGGGGATAGATTTAGTATATGGGTGAGTGTACATGTGTCAAAGTTAAAATAAGGGTGAGGTAAAGGGATAGATTTAATAGTTTCTGTGCGTATGAGTGCATGCGTGTGTGGAGTGAGTGTCCTGGCTGTCTTGTTTTGTGGTAGTGTTATGAAAAGTTTTTTTTTAAGTTAAGCTGCATGGTTAGGGTTGCAGAAAGGGCAAGATTAGGATTATCACACATTACTAAGGTGGGAAAAACAGTGTGAAAATTGGACTGTGTTTTTATAGTATTATGATTAGTATTTCAGAAAAAGAAATTTGTTTCCTTCTTCGAACCACTGGGTTTTGGTAATTTGTGTTATC
Organism: Protopterus annectens; assembly: GCF_019279795.1. Taxonomy (NCBI): domain Eukaryota; kingdom Metazoa; phylum Chordata; order Ceratodontiformes; family Protopteridae; genus Protopterus; species Protopterus annectens. Next base: position 22,166,358 of record NC_056733.1, read on the forward strand.
GGTATTATGGACACAACATGTTAACCAATCATGACATAATTGTGTGTGTGTGTGTGTGTGTGTGTGTGTGTGTGTGTGTGTGTGTGTGTGTGTATGTGTTTATTATTTTCTTTCTCAGGATAATACTACTTTTTATTTACCTTAGAATCTCTGTATGTTGACCACCCAAGGGACTCTAACAAACTGGTCAACATACAGAGGAGGTCAACATAAGGAACTAGGCTGAATGTACTGATACATACATGTGCTTTACTTTCTTCTGTAGCTTTTATTACAGAATATCATATGAAATCATACATAATCAAAACACAGTAAAATCATACATACAGTATCATACAAAATCAATACATTTACTGTTTTCTCATGGTTTAATCATTCTGTCTGAAAAAAGAGTCAATCTTGGTCTGTTTCTTATTCTTTTTTAAAAGGTAAGTGGAGAAAGCACTCTCCATGCTGGCTACACCACTCAGCATACCTGGGCAATTTTCCACAGCAAATAACTTTAACTGCATTATCAGATGCCTGACATCCTCTTCTTTTGGAGACTCTGCAATTTCTGCGTCATCCTCACTTGCTTCTTCCACTTCATCACCTGCTTCATGCACTTTTATGCTGATCTGTAATTCAGTCACTATCACTTGGAAAATTGCTTCTGGGTCAGGTTCATTACAGGTTGCCACCTCATCATCAATTGCAACAAAACCTTCAAAATCTACTCCTTCAAATTCTGCTATGGGAGATAGACTGTCTGATGGGGCCAAAACATTGTTCTCTTGGGTTGTGACAAATCCAACTTTCTTGAAACACTTCTGTATCATTTCTGGCTGAACTTTATTCCAAGCAGAACTGATCCAGATGACAGCCTCCAGAGCATTAACTAATGCAGCAGATGAAGTTACTACCACAGGCGGACCACAGGTTTATGTTTTAGTAATGACCCACTGCAGGAGCTGGGCTTGGTAGTGCATTTTAAATGTTTTGATGATGTCTTGGTCAAAAGGTTGGAGTTCTGATGTTGTGTTTGGAGACAGAAATTTCAGTGTCCCGTTTGTGAGATGATTCACTTGTGGGTGGCCAGGACAGTTGTCTACTGCCAGTAGAATAGACCAGTTCTTCTTCTTCTTCTTCATTTCTCAGTTGATACCCCTTACCCACTCCTCAAATAGGGCACCAGTCATCCACGCACATTTGTTTGATCTCCAAGTGATGAGAGGTCTTCAGGCTCTTGAATGTGCATGGCTTTGCCAATTTACCAATCACCAAGGACTTTAGTTTCTCTTCAGTTGCGCTAGCACAAAGCAAAACTGTGAAATGTTCTCTGGAATGTTTCCCATTCTAACATTTGTCACTCTTCATGATGAGGCTCCTGTCAGGCATCATCTTGAAAAAGAGTCCGCACTCGTCAGCGTTAAAGATGTTGTCATCTCTGAAGCCTCTGGCAAAGTATGGGAACTTTCTGATGAACTCTTCCACAACTCCTACTGGAACTTCATTGGATTCACCACAGAAGACTTTCTGGGAGATCTTGTGTAGCAGTTTAAATTTCTCAAGCCAACCACTTGATGCTTGGAAATCTGCCACCCCAAATTCCTGTGCAAATTTTTTAGCAACTTCTTGGATCATCGGCCCAGAGATTCAGGAGTTAACTGTCCTCATTTGTTTGAACCAGCTTAATGTGGCTTTATTGACTTTATCAAGGGATGTTTTCCTCCTTTTCTGCTGTAGGTCTCTGCCTTCCTTACCATATCTCTCCAAGTACTCATGTTTATGTTTTTGGATGTTACTAACTGTGGTCTTGCTAACATCAAAATATTCTGCCATCTTTCTTTGGCTGCTGCTTTCCACAAAATGCAGAAAATCAGTGTTTTCCTTCAATGTCAGCTCTTTGAGTACTTTCCTTTGGGCCATCATAGGTTAGTATTAAGCTAACTACCCTTGTGAGCCATTTTAAGCCTAGCCAATTATTCCTTGTGAGAATCAAACCCTGCACCTTGTGTTTGTAAGGCAAACACCTTAACCATTAGGCCACCCTCCCAATCATAACTTGATTAAATGTAAACTTTTTCAGTAATTGCAGGATGTACCTACAATTCAGACCAGTCCTTCACGTTGAAAAAATCTTCAGCAACACGTGATAAACAACAGGACATTAGGCCTAATCCAACACATGGTAATAATAAAATATGAAAAAAATAATACAACTAAGGGGCAAAGCCCACACCTTCTACCCCTTGGTGTAGAGTGGACTCAACTGGTCAAGTTATAGAGGGTAAATTAATATTCTGTGTCACAGTCCAAGTAGTCAACGTACAACTTACAGAGGTGGTCAAAACAGAGAGGTTGGTCTTCCATTGAGTACATGTGGTTCATGTCCAGTCTATGAAAATTAGGCCAACTTAAGAAGGTGGTCAACTATGTAGGATCTACTGTAATTATTATTTTATTTTTTTGTTAGGCCCTACCAACTTGCATTTATTGCACATCATTTCAATTAACAATATATAAGCCACAAAGCAGAATGATGGGGAGCTGACAAAGTCTGTGGTAGGAGAGATTTCAAAATTTCAGTGTGCCACAATACCACAAAATGAAACAGCAGTGCTTGCCAAATTTCTTCCACATAGTATGTAATCAGTGTACAGGAACAGATGATTGCTTGGCTAGCTAGAAACAAGAATAATTCTGACTTCTGATAAAGAAATCAAAGGTCTGCAATCCTGAACTTCTTTGGCCCCCAAAAGTGGAAACTATATTACAAAAACAAAAGGGCATAACAGAGTTCACTGCAAAATATGCAAATATATATACTTAATATTCATAAACTGACAAAACATTAAAACATGTTTTCTGCCAAAAAAATGCAGAATTAACACAGACACCGAATTAAGTAAAAACAATACAAGAATAAACAACAAGAAACCACAAGGAATTAAATACAAAACAGTACAAAACAGTTCAACACAAACACATCATTTTTATGTATATTTCCACACCTTAAAAAAATGTCTATTCAAATAATTGTATGAAACAGATTTTCTAAGGTATAAAGGAAAAAAACAAGTGATTTACTAGTTTTTCAGAGAAGCAAGTAGGACAAGTGCTTGTTACGTTCATAGGCAGCAGAGGTGTAGATAGATAATTTGGTGCACTGTGCTGCCTCCTGATCTGTCATTTGTACCACATGACTGCTATAGTTCATGCCACACATGGAGTGCTAATGTGCTTCAGTTTTGTAACCAATGAAATACTGGCTTTCATTTCTGAATGCCAGTAATGCACTTAAGACCCATAACACTTTTTAACTGTGGCGGTAGCCCCCTTCAAACCACCCTAGCTGTGCTTGTTCTGATAGGTAGTTAGTAGGCATGTATTCCAGGAGACCACTAAGGATCTTAACCCAAATTTCAAATTCCTCAGTGCACTGTGTTGTTCAAAGTCACACGGTATGCAAATGAAGGCTAAGGGAATCAATCGTGTATACCAGGAAGTAACGTGCTAAGAGCTCATAGCTTTAGTCTCCTGCACCAATTAGTTAATATATCTATATCTATATCTATATCTATATCTATATCTATATCTATATCTATATCTATATCTATATATGTTTTGCAGTAACCTGTTTAATCTTGCTCTTGCAATTATGTTTTCTGTCTCTGTGTAGCCTTTATTTACATCTGCAATTCTTGAAGAATGCTTGTTAACATATCTGGTATAAAACTGATATAATAAATGCTTGTTGTGTTTTCTTGTTTCCATTGTCAGTATATTGAAAATTTGATAAACATCTGATGACAACAGTCAGAAAGGCATTCTACACAGCACAGTTACCAGCGAGAGGAGTACCATCCAGATCTGAAGAGGTCATTGTACCCTTATATTCAACATTGATTATACCAGTTATTGACTACAATCCCCCTTTGAGAATTTACTTAATTATTATTTATTTATTTTAGTTTACATTTGTTTACTGGGAAAGTCTGACTGGACACAGGTCCTTTTCCAGCAGAAGCCCAGGAAGAAAAGCAACAATTATAGCAAATACAAACACTGCAGAAGTTGGCAAACATGTGAGGAACTACAGAAGTATTCACAAACAACAGTTACGTAATGAGGTACCTCAACAGACATATCAAATAACTAGGACCCCAGAGGTTCCTAACTATGAAAATCAGTGGCTTTAAACCCCCAATCTACCATCAAAGATTGTAAGCAGAGTCCATTTATTCAGTATCATATGGACTTCTGAGGGGAGATCTCTGCCTTGCCCTCCATAATATTACGGACCCAGTAGTCTCAAATCTCTTGTATCTAGGAACCAAACCTAGAAAGGCCATCTAGACTTAACAAGAGTCAGAGTTCCATAATATGGAATTTCAGCATGATCTAGCAAGACAAAGACATGTAAATCGAATGGAAATAAATAGGAACAGAATTCTTTCATGCATGTAAAGGATATGTGTAATCACTAAGAAACCATACAATAGAGGAACATCATCTTCTTTCCTTTACAGCCAGCATTTTTGGAATGTGTCATGAGAACTTTCTTGTCTTAAGAGTCTGCATTTTCATTTAATACGCCAATTCCAGAATGCAGTCAGAGCCAGAGGTGCCATCCGATGGAATTAAAGGGTCTCTGGGATTATCATTTTCGAGGGCTCTGGTTTACTATTTGGAAATGCTTCCTGTGTTCAATCGCCTTTCTTAAATTTCTTAGTGGCCTTTTGTATACCAGCCTTCCCTGACACCATACAATATTACTTGCACTTTGCCTTTCTGGGATTACTATACATATACCATGTTTTAATTGCTCTACTCTACTCCATCTATTCCCATTGCCTTTCTTGAAGGAAGAAGTGATGGCAATCACTCCCTTAATGGTATTTCTTCAGTCCAGGGGGTCCCTTTTAAGAATAAGTAGCTCCTTATCTAAATAATATGGCTACTGTAAGTGCACATCCATCCAGTTTTAACAGATGCTGCCAACATGACATCCTTCCCAGCATGACAAGCATAAAGGAACAAACTTCCAAACCACATCAGGCTTTTAAATAACCAGCAACAATTCAAATCTGCCCTAAAATATATCCCGGCAGCTAATAAATTATGCAACTGTATCCACCTATTGTTTGAAGTATGCAATCCTGACTCTGTCCACTATGGATACTATACACGTGTATTAATATAGTATTTTTGATTCTACTCAGAATATGTATTTCCTTAATCTGATTGTCTTATAAATAATGTCTGATGACCGTTTGCTATGAACTACTTTGTAGATAATATATGCTGACCATTTTTATTTTGATTTGTGAAAACATGTATTTCTATCCTTGCTTTGGAGCTTTTCTCCCTGGGCTACCACTGAAAATGGGCATTTCAGTTCCCATATGGATGTTTCTGAAAAAAGCAAATAAGTAAATATATAAACATTAAAATTTTGTTCCAACATTTATGTATCTTAAGGGCTACCATTTAGAACTGTTAACTCTTTAGGTGTCCTTCTTCTGTAGCCTAGAGTCAGGCATGAATGAAAAACAGACATCCTGTGTTCAAACCCCACCCCATCCATTCTGAAGGTCTTGTATAACTTCAGCCACCATTGAAAAAATACTTTTATTATCTCGCAGAAGAAAATCAAAAATGCAATGCTGTATGCTTTAAATGCACAGCTACGGGGAACTGAATGTAAACAATTCAGACTCTAAAGTCATCCAATCAACACCCAACCTACAAATAACTGAAAGACACAAGGATTAAGTGAGCTTTGTCAGAAAATGTCATGACCCATAGGATGTTATGAATGCAAAACAGTACCTGCATGTACAGGTAAAATGGATACTTCACAGGGTTAGCAACCACAATATGGCTGTGAAAGTTAAAGGAATAACATGGCTAGGGACTACCTGACAAATAGGAACTTCAGGGCCAGAGCATACAAGTACAAGGTATGTAGCTGTAATAATAATAGGAAAGTCCCGCCCTGAACAAAGTTCGGTCATACCCTAATAAATACAGTTCTATAATGGAGTGAGAACCAAATGGCAGATAAGCATCAGCAGTGATTTTGATGCACTAAAACAGCCAGCAAGCTACAACCATAATATCAGTAGATTCCCATGGTATGAATACCTTCAGAAATGAATACTGATCTGTTCTGTGGAACATTAGGGTACATTTCAACTGTCTATAATTTTGCAAAACAGTCCTGATTTTTGCCTCATTCTTTCGCTGTCCCTCATAATATTTCAGTTTTTTTAATAATTAAAGTGATATTTAAACCATGTCCTGAGTCCTGACTTTTTCCCTTTGTCCTCCCATTATTTTTGCAATTTTTTTTCCTGAAGTATTGATCAAAGAAGTTGAGAGGTATGGAATATCCCCACAATGTTTCTAAAGAGACTTGACACAGATAATTAACCAAAGAACAAAACTGTTGGCTACTAGGCATTACTCTAAAATCTGAATTTTGAAAACATCCATGACCACTGGCAGTGCAGGTTATTAATTTAGATGGTTAGCTTTGTATCACAGCTCTCACCCTTCCATCCCCAAATTGAGGAACACCAGCCCTCATAATGTGGAACAAGTAGGCAAAATGTGGAACACATACTAATGGCTTACTAACAGCTTCAACTAGGAAGGTCATAGGATGCCTAAAATATGTGGGTTTTACTTATAATAAAGAGCTTTTAATGAATTAATATAACTTAATTCTATTTACCATCAATATCAGTTAAAAAAAAATTCCTAACACAGAATGTGTGCCAGACCCTTTCAATGTGGAACTTCAAGGAACATGAACTTTTTAAGACCCCAGATGAGTTACATTCCTCGTAATGAGGTACACTTGAGAGGTGTGCTCTGAATGGAAGTTGAAAGGGTACACCACATCTTATCAAGGGTATAAGGACATTAAACAACACAGATAATCATGCTATAGATAGACTACAAACTGAAAACATTCAGAAAGAGAGTAAAGTGGATTAAACTGTATAAATCAAATCAATAACAATAGCATCATCTAAGGATACAGCAATTAAATAAGAAGGGAGCAATACATACAAGTACGTTGCATATAATAAGGGGAAAGAAGGAAGCAGGCAGTGCAGAGAGGCCAGTTGATGCACTACATTCCATAAGCAGGGTTGCTGGCTCAGTCACCTCATACTAGGCACTTGTGACATGCACCTCATGGAAGGAGCTCTGTAACCCAAACTTGTTACTATGTAGATGCAAACTGTTATGTCTAAAACACCAACCAGGAAAACAGTCACTGTGGCAAGACAAAGCACGAAAATAGCCCAGATATAACAATTAATTTATTTGAAGCGCTTTTCGTTTGCTAAAGTACGCAAACTTCTTCAGAAACCACATTACTTGTTTGCAAGCATATAGATACACACAGTAAATCACTATTAAACCAATCACAACTCGTCAATAATATGTTTAATTATGTACTTAATCTGTTAATTAGAAAAATGTTCTCTTAAAGACACCAGCCCTACCTAACCATAAGTAACACAATAAAACACTAGGATAAAGTATTGAAGTACGAAAATGCAAAAATACAAAGATGCAACATTACAAAATAGCAATGCTACATAGTAGCAACATGATACAACTGATTGCATAAATATTCAATGGTAAAAAATGAACAATAGTAAAAAGTAAAACCAGAATAAGGTAAAGAAAAAATAAAATGAATAGGACAAAACATCATATTTTTGACGTGTTTTTTAACATATTTTTAACATATTTTTTAACATGTTTTTAACATAGGTCAACGACTAAGGTTTCTTAAATTTAAGAATGTTACTTATTGAGCATGTATCATTCAGCCCAGGATGATTGTAAGCATTTAGTTTTATCTGCCATGATAATTCTAGCTCTTCCAACCATAAGGGTGCTGGACCTCCCCTTACATCTGTGTTCACCTGATCAATAGCAGAATATTTAAACCTGTGGTTCGCATAAAGTTGGATACGTTTGGCCAAAGCATTGTCCTGCTTATTTTTGTTGATAGCATACTGATGTTCGTAGATCCTTTCGCGGCGTCTATGCTCCGTTTTTCCTACGTAAAATGCAGGACAGTGCTGGCAAGTTGCTAAATAAACAACCATCTTTGAATTACAATTGAACTTAGATTTCAATCTAATATGGTACCCACCCACTGTTACCGAGTGTATATTGTCCACAAATTTACAGTAGTTACAGCTTTGACATTTAAACATTCTTGGGACCCTTGTTGTAGTTCGTCACTGTTGTTCTAATAGATCCTTCAAGTTTCTACCTCTTCTAAATGTTGCCCGTGGTATGTCACCCATCTTGGCAAAAATGGAGGAATTTGTTTTGAAAATTTCACTTCATTTTGTGTATTGTGTACTGAACTATGTACCATAATATCACTAGAGTCCAAAACACGGTTTGGAATTACATCATTACATGTTTTAACTTGTAATAAGGGTTTATATGTCCCATTAAACCTCTTGTTTTGGACTTCCCTTATTAAGTTGTCAAGTAATACTACTGGATACCCTCTATGTAGGAACATGGACTTGAGTAAGTCACATTCTTCCACAAAATCCTGATCCTTGCTTACTATCCTTGCAGATCTCACTAGTTGCCCTTTGACCACAGATTGCTTTTGATGGTGAGGGTGGCAACTTGAGAAATGCAAAAATGAGTTGGAATATGTGCTCTTCCTATAAATATTGGCAACATATCCACCTATACCCTTGTTCTTGGATATCAAGGTGTCTAAATATGCTATAGTCTCTTCGTTAAAGGTCGCAGTAACTTTTGGATGACCTGATTGCTAATGTTACCATCACCATTCAACAAAATAAAAATGTCGTCCAAATATCTCATGTAATAAATAACCAAGTCATTAATACTTGCGTCCTTAAAGACGTATTCAGATTCCCAGTAAGCCATCACTGAGTTTGCTATACTCACCCCGCATGGGGAACCCATAGCTACACCAACTTTTTGAGGGTAAAAATTATCACCAAACATAAAAAAGTTGTTGTATAAAATAATTTCCAGTAGTTCAGTAACTACTTCCACCTCACTATGCGGGGCACCATGTTTCCTTAACAACAAATTCACCCATTCAATAACCACATCCTATGGTATGCATGTGTACAAATCCTTCACATCAACTGTAAGGAAATTGTACTCAGTATTGAATTCAAGGCTGTCTAACCTTTTAAGAAATGACCATGAGACTTTGCAAATTTGTGGTTCCTTGGCCAAGTATTTTTGTAAGATTACATCTACTACTTTGGCACAAGGGTAAGTGGGCGAACCTCGGCCGTCAACCAGTGGCCTCATAGGTGGATTCAATATGTCCTTATGTATCTTCGGTATCCCGAACATGTAAGGATATCTAGGGTACAACGTGGACATATAATTATATACATTCTAATCTATCCTCCCCTCAATAAACAAGTCCTCAATACTACTTTTAATAAAGTTGTGTGCTTTGTTTATTTCTGATCTGGAACTCATAACATATGCAGAGCTATTCAATAATGAAGCCATCCTTCCTTCATAATCGGCATTATCAAACATGACCAGACCACCACCTTTATCTGGTTTACAGATTCGAATGTCCTGGGATTTAATATACTCCAGGCATTCAGTTTCATACTTGTTGACACTATGTTTACCTACAGTGGGAAGCCCTCTTTTTATACTTTGTCTTAAATCCAGCTCACAAAGTTGTTCAAAAACCTGTAGCAAGGGGTGTAGAGGGAGGTTGAAAGTGCTAGGAATGTGAAATTGATTCAAGTTTGGCTCATTGGTTGCGGCACCCATCATCAAATTGAAATTTAGTTTCCTAGTGAACACTTTTATGTCAATAACTGTTTTCACTAACTCAAGCTTTAGTTCAGGAACATAAGTGTACCCTTTAGATAAAAAATCTATTATATCAGAAGATATAACTGCAGATGAAAAATTGAACACTTTGAAATCACCTAGCTTATTGGTGATAATCACTGGTTTGGATGTAGTACAGGCACTAGACCTCACAGGATTGTCAAAACCTGTGTCAACTATAGCCAAGTCTAAAACTGACACGTCATCAGGTAAAGTTAAACAAGGTACAACATCAACACAAACAGAACTGAAATATTCAAAAGTGTCTACTATTACGTCTTTCTTTTGTTGTATTTCTGTTGTCATTTGAATGACTGATAACTGTTCTGTTGTTTTGGTTTGGCCCCCATGTTGTTGGCTGACCGAAAATTTGTGTTGAAGTCCTGATTTAAATGGACGTTGTTGTTTTGCCCTTGATGAAGGTGGAGTAATCTTTCACTCCTTCTTAATACTTGTTGCCCATCAGTGTTTCCATAATAAATTGGGCTAGAGTTATTATGATTAGTGGCAGAAAATTGTATACCACTGTTCTCACTCTGATGTTGATTGTTACTCGTAATGCTACTAGTCGATTTATTCAATGCGTTAAGGTTGGAAGAATCATGCCAGACGTGGGCCGCTGAGGGAACTGGATATGCAGCACCCTCATTGTATGTGTTACAGTCACGCTCTAACTTCTTTATTTTATTACTTTTTAATTTTACTAAGTATTGATCTGTACTGCTAAACACGCGGGAGTATTCATATTTATATCTATGAAAATCAACGTCTGTTTTGATGCTAGCATCCAGTTCTGTTACTTTATTATTAAGTTCTCCGACCCAAACAATATAGTGCTTAACCATGAGTTCCAGTAACTCGAACCCTTGGCAGTCGAATAATTCAATCAATTCCTTATGGAAAACAGAGTTTCCAATAAGCCCAGTAGGGAATTGATGGTGCCTTAAACCTTTAGACACCACCTTCCGTGACAAGCATTCACAAAAATAGGCTATTTCAAGTTGTAATTTTTTAACCTTTACCAAGTAGCCATCTAAAGATTTAAGCTTGGCCACTATATCAAGCGGTAAGTTGTTATTACCTTTGTTTGAGTCCTGAAGTTCCGTGTCAGTAGATGTTGCATTGTTAAATGAAAAGCTCTCATTTCCGGGCAATTGGGTAAAAAAGTATCTCCAACAACAGGCAAACCAATGCCTGCACAAACATGCTGAGATGGTAAGACATCCGACTTGTTTCCGTGATGGACCTCCGATCCACCAGTCGCTCCCAAGTTGCTGGCCAGGTGATTAGAATCCCTAGAGGCTGATGTTGAAAATGGTCGACCCTGTGTCACTAAAGGTAAACTTGTAGTTGCTTCCGATCTAGAAACTGGAACCGTGGAGGTAGTGATTGTAGTAACTGCCTCCTGACGGTTTCCGTTCACAATTACCGAAGGTGAAATGGTCGAGCTGGAATGCGTAGAAACCAGTAACACATCATGGATTTCCCTTTGTTGAGTGTCCAATCAGTCTAAACTCTGAAAAATGGACTCTATCTTAGAAAACAAAGAGTCCAAAACATTACTGTTCGCCGGAGTATCCTCATTAGTTGGTGTGTCCGAAAGCACACTATCACAGCTCCTCAACAGCTCTGGTGTGGCACTGGGTATAAAATATATATAACAGATTAAGTACATAATTAAACATATTATTGACGAGTTGTGATTGGTTTAATAGTGATTTACTGTGTGTATTTATATGCTTGCAAACAAATAATGTGGTTTCTGAAGAAGTTTGCGTACTTTAGCAAACGAAAAGCGCTTCAAATAAATTAATTGTTATATCTGGGCTATTTTCATGCTTTGTCTTGCCACAGTGACTATGTAGATGCAATACTGAACCAGGGTCGTGGCATCCCAAACATCTAATAACTGAGGTACAAGTTAAAAATACCCTGCCAGTTGTTTGAAGGTTAGGGGAAATTTCCCTTTTCCAGCCAAATTTCTCCCTCATTTGCTGGAACTATAAACCTGGGTCACAAGTGAAACAATTTAGCTTAGATCTCTGTATTTACAGTAGCATACTGTATATACAGAATATATTCTGGTAAAATCCTGTCCCACTGTGTAGAGACAACACATTACATTGGTAAAACTCTGTAATGACACAGGTTAATGTGAATCTCCTGAAAAGTTATGGCAATAGGAAGGGGCTGAAAGCCCATGGCTTTACAGATACTGGCATCTCATAGAATGGGATTATATGATGACTGAGACTAGAGTTTCCTGAGAATCTTACCAGAAAAAGCTGTGGAGTACTAATATCCTATTAGTGGATTTACTCATGGAATACCAGGATAATATTAGTGGACTGACTCAAGGACTACCAGGATTCTATTAGTGGACTGACTCATGGAATACCAGAATCCTATTACTGGACTGACTATTGGAACACCAGGATGCTTTTAGAGGATTGACTCATGGACTACCTAGATCCTATTAGTGGATTGACTCAAGGAATAATTGGATCCTATTAGTGAACTGACTCATGGAACACAGAGAGCCTATTAGAGTATTTACTCATGGAAAACTGGGATTTTGTTAATGGACTGACTCATTGACATCCAGGAGGTATGGTGTGGAATTACTCGAGGAAGGCACCAGAGCTGAACAGTGGATGCATTTGAGAAGGCTTAACTAAGATTATACCCATTTGTGAACTGTAAAGAATTTTGTATTTCCTGGAAATACTTTAAAAGAAGACTTAGAATGTGAATAAAATATATAAAAGCAAAACCGTTTGTACTTTCCATTTCAAGTAAAAATTAAACACTGTTTTGGGTTTTTCACTATAAATAACCTGCACATGCAAGACTACTCATTCACCAAATAAGTGCTCAGCAGCATGATGTTAGCTAAATCAGAAGGGAGGACTAAGAGATAGTTGTGTTTTAGCAGCATGATTTTAGCTAATCATAAGAGAGGACTAAGCAGATAGGTGTGTCTTAGCAGCACGATGCTAGCTAATCATACGGGAGGACTAAGCAGATAGGTGTGTCTTAGCAGCATGATGTTAGCAAATCATACGGGAGGACTAAGCAGATCGGTGTGTCTTAGCAGCATGATGCTAACTAATCATATGGGAGGACTTAGCAGATTGGTGTGTCTTAGCAGCATGATGTTAGCTAGTCATATGGGCGGACTAAGTAGATAGTTGTGTCTTTTTCTACTATCACACATTTCTAATATAATGTAAAATAAATGTATGGCAGAAGAAATACTGCCAAGTATCCTCTCTTTGGATGTAAAGATACTGTTGTTGAAGAAAACTAGAGCAGGGCATGGAAGCTGTGGGGTGACTGAAAGCAGAAAAAAAACATGAGAAGAAGAAGATGGGTGGGAATGTGAAAAGACAGAAAAATAAAATGAAATGAAACAAAAAAAATATTATAGATGAAGAAAGAAGATAAATTAAGAAGTGACAAAAGATAAACAGCAAAATGAGGAAGACACAAAATGAAACAGTAAATATATGAGAGAGGAAGAAGGTGAGGAGGAGAATTAGGAAGACAATGAATGTCGATGAGATCATGAAGAACTATAGGGGAGAAGGCAATAATGTCATCACACCTGAAAGCAGACAGGCTATAGTAAGGAGGGTTAGGAGTTTATGGCTGAGCCTCCTCCTTCATGTCACCAGTGACACTAGCGGTGACATCATTATGGAAGACACCGCATAACTGCATGGGAAGCCCAGAATTTGAACCTGCCATGGAGAGTTGTAGAAGTTCCATCTATACGGTACACTAACTGTCATATTTTTGAAGAAGACAGAGTTTAGGATGACAATAACTTTAAGGCTAAAACTGCAAACTAGATAGTAAGTTGACTAAATATACAATATCCTAAAAAAATTACTTCTTGATAAGACACATTGTGTGAAGATAATATAGTAAATCATGACACTTGTGCAAAAGGCAAAGACCTTTCACATCTGTTAAAAGTATTATAAGATTTCTTTAAAGGGGGCAGTAGATGTCCATGTAACTTGTTTAACAGTAAATAAATAAAGATCTAACCAAGTCACAGTGGTATAAGAGCACAGCTGGTATTGTAACTGGTAGTGCCACTTTGGATCTAGCCTTTATAACACAGTTTGCAATACAAAGCATACTATGCATGCTGATAAGCCAGTGCTAATTCTATTACACCCATAATGTATTTATTTCTGAATATCTACATATATTTAGGGCAGTCAAAAATAAACAGCAAGATATCGCCAGCATAAAAGGTTCTCCTTGTCTTTGCAGTTTTTTAACTCTCTTGTTTACTATTAGTATATTGCTACCCACTATGCTGTAACTAGTATTTTATGAGTATAATTATTATGAAAAAAGGCTAGTTTTCTGGCCAGACCTGTCTCCTCAGCAATCTTCAACAATGACTTTAGTATGTCTGCATTAATATTTGCAATAGTCCCACCTGATGGTGCTATAGATAGGTTGAAATAGACACCCAATATTCATAACTTCCTTCCCCATCCCAAAACTTTGCACTTTAATTGGCTACTATAACATGTTCATATATATCACATTTACCTTTTTCTTGTAGTCAGGGATGCATTTTAAAAAGATTTATGATGGCCAGTCCACTTACTCAGTTAGCCACAAAAAAATAAACATTAAACAGATGCCTCCAAAGTAGACAAGTATTATTTTCCACCATGTCAATGAATTGAATCATGAGATTGAACCTGTCAATGCACCAAAACCACCTCACCCTTTATAACCTTTACACTATGACCTGGGTACCTATGGATGTTTGCACAGTACACATTCTGACAGCCACTGTCCAACTACTGTTAATATCCTTCAATCCATCCTCCACATGAACTCTACTCAGGAAGTTCAGACACTACCCAGATCACCCAAAGCCATGCTGGCAGGGAGCACTCAAAACTGATGGCCCATGGACTGATAATACCACTTCTGTCACAAACACTATACAGACCCCCATGCAATGATTTATTGATTTTTGATGATGGCACATTAGGTACAGGAACAGGTACAGGTGGTAAGGACATACATTTACAACTGAAGTTACTGGATTCTGCTTAAAGACTTCAGTTATCCTTTAGCATTCATTATTTTATTATTTGTCAAAAATAAATTCTGATGCTCAGATGCTCCCCAATTGGTGACCATTATGACACACTAAATTAATTTTCCAGCAATGTAAGCAGTTAAATTACTGCTACACAAACAATCCATGCCTACAAGTCCCACTCTTGACATATTTGTTCATGATGTTATGCTTATTAATCCTGAAGATGTTAAAGGCATCAAAAGAGGAGGTGATGTCAGGAAAGTAATCCCATGCACAGGCTACTTATATGCAATAAACCATTAGCACAGCAGGCTTAATAAACATAAATGTTTTTCGATCTAAGGGAAAGTAGCTTGTGATCATATAGCACATGAGTCAAACTGAGTGTAGTACAAACTCTGCATGCAGCAGTCACTTACATAGGTCTCTGATCATCAGCATTCTTTTATACAATTATCTGATTTACAATTAAAAATATTTACTGTGAGCATCTGTTTGGTAGCTGCAAATCTTAGGAATGATTTCAGTCGTTACTCATAGATTTACAGTGGTGATCTTAGCATTACATCCAAGAATAATTATGCTAGCGGTAAAGACGGTACAAAGAAAGAAAAATGCACAATTTTCTTCTGTCTGAATGATTAGCTGTTGAGAGCTGCAGGAATGCTAACATGAAGTTTATCTTGGAATCCTCTGCCTTGTACTGGCTTTGTAATGTTTGCAGCATAAACAAGGCTTGGATTAACTTCTTCAGTCCATGAGGTAACCTCCTTAACTTCTGCAAATATTTACATAAAGCAGCAGTTATACATATTAACCCTAATAAATTCAACTTTCAGGAGCAAAGTGACAGCTAACAGAATTCTATTGATTCCTCTGTAGACATCTTGGGGAGATAACAGCGACTTTACTGAAAGTCAATGGTGATCGATTTCTGAACCCAAGTCACAATTAATGCTATTCCATGTGGAGTATGGCAAAAAAATCAATTTTTTCTCTATGCGGCTTTATCAGTTTCAGGCTTAACCTATCAGCAAGATCCAGTATTGGACCTGCAGAACATAAATAATGGAAAACCAATTAGGAATGCAGAAGTACATTGATATTTCTATATGTTATGTCACAGTGACCATACATTCAACTGTTAGGTTAATGCCACAATTATCTGCTGAGGGCTGCCTTTGCAGACAAGTACTATAAGAAACAACCTCAGAAAGAAAGTAATTCTAGTCACCTAAGCACTCATGTCATATGCTAAAGAAAATTTGCTCAGCTGTCTAAAAGAAATTAAATTATGTATAATTAATATTAACAAGTTCATGTACCTTGTAACATAAAATACACAAATCTCAAATCACTGAGGTCATAAGCATTTGCATGAATACAACCTCTTTTCACCATCAACTTCATCTGTTCATTTCTCCTTGCGCCAACAACAGGATGGTGTTCATGACAGTAAACTTTGAAATATTAATACTTTTATTATAATTGTTTCACAGCAGAATAAAGCACCACAAAAATGAATACAACAAAGGAAAATGATTTTTAGAGTTAATTATCTGCGATAAATACACAGAGATAACTACATTTTGTTTTGAAATATAGTGGTACATTAGTACATTGCTACACAGCGGTATTGCATCTTTCTTAGTGATGGCATTAATGGTGGTGGTGATGCTAGGGTGAGGCAGTCATGTCTGTATTTTGCCATATGGTGCTGATGGGTACTACAAGGTTTTAATGTTTTCCACAGAAGCATCCTACTTCACCGCCATCAAATATACTGCTGTCTCCACATCATATGGCAGAAGGCAAATCATGCTAGAACATGCTTTGTGATTCTAATGAAGTGGTATGATGTAGGAAACATACACCTACTTGGTAAGAGTATCAAAACGTGCTGGGAAGGTCCCAAAAAGCAATGTGGTGCACATACCATTATGGCTTATTAAACTATGCACATGTGGGTACCAACGCAGGGTAATATGTAATGTCACAATGAGCAATAAACAATTAAGCAATAAATAAAGAAGAAATGAATGTTTCAGCCCAGTGGCTTTTAAATGAACAAGACACACAAGTCTGTTAATAATAATCCAGACATCATTATCTATAGACATGCTGCCCCTTACTGGCTTCACTAATATGACAGAAATGGCCAATCTAAATAAGATCTCAGTCTCTGATCTTATTAAAAAAGCCTGATGTATATTTACCTTAGATATGGCACAATCCCAAAACAGAAGCTTACAAGACCTAACCAGACTAACTCTGGCAAACCAGAGAAACATCTGTGCAAAAGCACTTGAAAACACTCTTTTATCAATGCATAATGGGAATGTGTACATTTCCTTCATGACATATACCCTCAGGATCACTTGGGGGAAAAAGAGAAGAAGAGATAAATCCCATTCAAATGAAACAGACTGAAGATATCTTTAGTAATAAAAGACAAAGACAGTTGCCAGGCTGCTAATAAGCTTAGCTTGGTTCTGGTAAAACTTGAAGGGGTATAGAGTCAAATTGTATACACTAAGGAGTTTGGGGCTAAAATTACTTGTTACTAGTTTTGTATCTGAGATGACAGCAGGTCTGAATTATATCTATTTTTTCAGTAATAAACAAGCACAGCTTATTTTTATAATTACATATTATATCAGTGATTCTTCAAGAAAGGCACATGTAACAGGTTTCTCTAGCTAGCCTTGTCAACATAGGTATTCTAGGGTAATGTAGAAATTGCATCATGTACACTGACAACTCACTTCTTCGAATTCTAATATGTGAGAAATGCATCTATATTAAAAACCTAGAATCCAGGCTCTCTCCCTCACCAGTAAATACATCTGACACTAAGCAGGTGGTTAGCATGCACACCACACCTCCTCCACCAACCAAACCAAAAACATATAAACCCACATATGTGGAGGTCCTTACCAGTAGCTTACCTAAACACCAGAGACCTCCCAAGTAAAATACACTGCACCTAATACATCTCATGCAGAACATAGTACACATAACATCCCACTCACCAGTGTCTCATGAGACACACAGATGTCCCTCTCATTAGTTTGGATAAGGAAAAGGTTAGAGACAGCTGTCTTTCAGGTGCCAGGGTCCGCCACATCACACACGCACTAAAGCCTCTCAACAGCATGTACTGTTATGATTCTGTCATAGTCCATGTTGGTGTGAACGACTTGATACATACCTCACTGGACTACATAAAGAGAGACACAACTCAGCTCTCTGATTATGTGCCTCAGACAGGTATACCCCTAGCCTTGATCAGCATATTACCTTCACCCAGGATGATGCCGCTATACAAACAAAAAATCATTGACTTCAACAACTGGCTAAGTTTCTGGTGTCATTCTTAGGGGACTGAGTATTTGTCACCCTGGGAAGATATAATCGATAGACCTGGATGCTTTGCCAGAGATGGTCTTCATTTGTCACCCCTGGGTTTCCAGTTACTTGCTAAGGCTCTTGCCACCCCCATAGTGCCTTTTTAGGCAATGTCAAAAAATCAAAATTCTCAATGTAAAAATACCCTCTAGAAAAAAACCTCAAGGTTATGCTGCTAAATGCTAGGAGTCTAAACCTGAAACTGCACTCACTGGAAGCAGTCCTTACCTTGGAAGATGCTGACATTTGTGTAGTCACAGAGACCTAGTTTAAGGCTGCAGAGAGCACCCCATCATAGCAGGATGTATTTTCTTCCACACGTTCAGACTACAAACTGTGGGTTTGAGAACCAAAAAGGGTGGTGTATCATTATTCATTAGAAATAAATACACCTCTGGACTGGTTATACAGCATGATTCTTTGGAATTACTTCAGGTGCAAGTGACCTGTATTCGAGTCATTGCACAGAGGTTCCTGGAATTCATCAACTCCAATGCCCTGTATCAATTGGTTGATACCCTAACTAAAGGCTCAGATATCCTGGATCTGGTGCTGACTAATGTGGGGGGCTGTTGCACCACTCCCAGTGTACTGCCCTCCCTGATGAGTTCTGACCACAAATCAATCTTGTTAGTAGTAACTATAACATCAGACCCCCTTACCAGAAACAAAAATAAAAAAAACGTTTCCAAGGCCAATTACAGCCTCTTACATGACAGCCTAAATAGCTTCCAAACCCCTTTCCTCATAGATAGAATGGACACCTATGCTGGGTTATAGGCTACTGCTTTATACAAACATCTGTATAATTGTATTGCCTCTACCATACCTGACAGGACCAAAGTAAGATCAAACCTGCCTGGTGGAAATCTGCCATTAAAAGGCTACACACCAGGAGAAAGAAACTGCTGTCTAAAACAGGGAAGGAAAGGTCTCAAACCTGGAAACACTTCCTTATCAACGTAAACAAGCAAATAAGGAAAGGTATCAAACCTGGAGACACTTCCTTATCAACGTAAACAAGCAAATAAGGAAAGGTGTCAAACCTGGAAACACTCCCTTATCAACGCAAACAAGCAAATAAGGAAAGGTCTGAAACCTGGAAACATTTTCTTATCAACTTAAACAAGCAAATAAGGAAAGTTTCAAACCTGGAAACACTCCCTTATTAACGTAAACAAGCAAATAAGGAAAGGTATCAAACCTGGAAACACTTCCTTATCAACTTAGACAAGCACATAAAGAAGGGTCTCGAACCAGGAAACATTTCCTTATCAACTTAAACAAGCAAATAAGGAAAAGTCTCAAACCTGGAAACACTTCCTTATCAACTTAAACAAGCAAATAAGGAAAGGTCTCAAACCTGGAAACACTTCCTTATCAACTTAAGCAAATAAGGAAAGGTCTTGAACCTGGAAACACTTCCTTATCAACTTAAACAAGCAAATAAGGAAAGGTCTCAAACCTGAAAACACTTCCTTATCAACATAAACAAGCAAATAAGGAAAAGATTCAAACCTGGAAACACTCCCTTATCAACTTAAACAAGCAAATAAGGAAAGGTCTCAAACCTGGAAACACTCCCTTGTCAACTTAAACAAGCAAATAAGGAAAGGTCTCGAACCTGGAAACACTTCCTTATCAACTTAAACAACCAAATAAGGAAAGGTCTCAAACCTGGAAACACTTCCTTATCAACTTAAAGGTCTCAAACCCGGAAACACTCCCTTATCAACTTAAACAAGCAAATAAGGAAAGGTCTCAAACCTGGAAACACTCCCTTATCAACTTAAACAAGCAAATAAGGAAAGGTCTCAAACCCGGAAACACTCCCTTATCAACTTAAACAAGCAAATAAAGAAATGTCTTGAACCTGGAAACACTCCCTTATCAACTTAAACAAGCAAATAAGACTCCTTGTGAAGTCCTCAAATGCCAACTGACAATTCAAATTAGCTTCCCAAATTAAGGATAACCATACAGAATTCTTTAGTTACATCCGTAACCTCAAAGGAAAGCCACAAATTTGCACTGAACTTTAAGTCAATGGTAACACATATACAGAACCTGTGGATATAGAAAACCTGTTGGCAGACAGGTTCAGTGAAAATTTCACTTCTTTGTCCCCGCCACATATACCACTAAGTAGTCCTACCACCTAACATCTCCAAGGAGCAGGTCTTAAATGCCTTCTCCAGGTCCAAAAAACACAGCCTCTATGGGACCTGATAACATCCCAGGCTGTATTCTACACAGATTAAAACAGAAGTTAGTAACACCACTGGGTACTCTTTTTAATCACAGCCTAAGCACTGGCTTCATCACTGAGAAATGGAAAACAGCTACCATCATCCCTTTGCACAAAGTTGAATAAAACCATAACATATAAGGATTATTTTGGCTGATATCACATGTATACAGAGTTTTTTTTCAGAAAACTAATTTTAGAACCACTGAAGAGGAGATCTTTAACTGTGAAGTTAAAGCTACCAGTCATAAGAGTTGGGTGATTAAGGGGGCTAGATATTTGAATGCCAAAACAATAAGTGTAGGAATCCTCCTGTAAAAAATCACTATAATCAAACTATGCTGAGCTAACGGTTTACCAAGTACCACATGATGGAATTTGGAAACAGCTACATGTGTATCCTGATATTGGACACTGAAAGTAAGAAACACAGTCTTAAATAGCAAACAGACTCTAGCACATGTCTAAGTAAAATGGCCCCTCTCCTTCGCATTCCAAGACATTTCAGTGGATAGTCTACTAAAATCCAAAAGTAGTTCTTAGCATTCTTTCCGAAGACCAAATTTGTTGATGAGCAAGACCTAGAGATCCACAATCCCAAAACTGCAGTAAAGATGTAGAGGGATTGTGAAGTATCCAGATTTAGGCTGTATCAGCTGGAGGCTCGACTGGAATAAACCAAGTTTTCCAGGGCAAAAAGGGATTTATCATAAGGAGAAATGGATATTCCAAGTATAAAAAGATCAGGATCAAAGACTGCAGAAAGAAACTTAGCGAAGAGTCAACAGCTCTACCCTACACATAAGGGAGAGAATATTTGATATGGACTCGACTTCTCTTTTGCACAAGAATTACAGTTTTGGAAAAGCAGTATTCTTTCTTTGTTGTAAGGGGGTCCACTTCTCACTATGCCTCAGCAAACCAAGGTAACATAAAATACAATCCTAGAAGCTAACCCTAAGATCCACATGAGGGAGATGATCTTCTGCCCCAGAATACTATAAAGTAGCTTCTATGCATGAGTCTGGATTAACTACAATAGACTTGGTATGCTCCAAAGCCTAAGGAATTCCCTTGTACATGGGTTATAACACTAACTGCATACAGTCACTCACCATATCACTGGTAGTTATTGCCTCAGGGAAAAGAGCTGACTGGTCTCTATGTAAGGAAAGAAGCAACTACCTTAAGTGCTGGAGTTTTGATAGATTTGGGCCTCATTTATGAGTCAGGTTAAGGGGTAGATGGTATCAGGAAAGTTATAATGATACTGTGATGGCTAAGTGAGAGGGGATTTTTCAGCATGAGGTTCTCAGGTTATCAGCTGAACTGTTTCTCCATCTTCACCTGTTACACTATACTGGTTTGCAAACATATTAGATAGCAGAATAATATACACTTATTTAAAGTTTACAGTCATAGGTGATACAGAAAGTTTGACAATTAACACTAAGTAATAAACTAAGAGAATTTTTCTTCTTTGGCATTGTTTTTATGACAAAGCTATTGAATGTATCACAGGATATGTTGGTCTATACTTCTATAACTCTAGTTCAAACAATCTTATATGTATTTGTTTGTAATATAAATCAAGTATATGTCCCCTTTTAGAAAGTGAAGCACCATCTAAACTGCCAATAGTTAAGGGCAACTCATTTCATCTAACCTACCTCTTGTCCCCTCTTCTGGATACGAGTTAACAATCAGTTCTTGTGATGAGAATAGAAAACTTGCTAAGTATTCTGTATGTTTTTCTTGAAGTCTGTTTATGCATATGTTTTTGAGATTGCTAATGTATAGTATTTTACCTTAAATGTTGCTTATTTCACCAAAGGTATGAACATTCATGGCATTTGCTATCCTTTAAAACATCATATGCTATCATTGTAGGATGTGAAGTCATAGCACCATTTATTTCCTTGTGGTGTGGAATCACCCTATAGATCTGCTGGGGTAATAGCCTCTATGGGGGATGTCATCCAGTCAAATATTGGGGACACTTATGGTCTTGTTAGCATCTTGGCAATTGAGAGCCTTTTCCTGTTATGGCTGGTGATGTGCACACCTGTATGACTGCAGGGGGTACCTAATGATTCACCAGTCCACAGATGCATGCAAATGTGTGGTATTGGGGCTACTGTCACAAGTTTGGGTAGCTGCAGTGCATACCATCCCTGGATCAACTCCTAATTTTGGTAGCTATGAGACCTTAGAATAATACCACTGGAGCAGCAGGTGGAATAGGTCAGGAAATCCCCCTACCCCAGGATTGGTAGCAGCCATCCTCCCTGCCTGCGCAATTAATCACCCAAGCTCCTAACTGAACCCTAGTGACCTTGCTCATAGTCAGGCTTTATCCCTCTGCACTACCGGGCTGGACAGAATGAAAAAGTATTGAAAATGACCAGCTATGTATTATAACTGAAATACCACAGTACTTACTTCTAGTGAAAATGCTTTAGCCAGTTTTACACCAATCAGCGATGTGTCAGTAGTGACTTCTCTGATTCTGCATGTTAATAAACATAACTCCCCAATTTATATTTATCTCTGTTTGTAAGCAAACTGCAGCTGATCACAGAAAATAAATGTATGAAGGAATTTACTCAGACTGGTCCCTCTTTATTTTATATTAATGACTCCCCTCTTCTTTTTATATTATGAACACCAGCTCTCATTTAAGTACATTAAGAAAACAAGTGGTGAAGTTGGTCTATGTGATGTCAGACATTTAACATGCTGCCAATGAAGAATTACCATGTAACACAATATTGCAAAGGGCAAGTGTTGTTAAGTCAGATTCTGGCCAGACATAGACATGTAATTAGACAAATCCTAGATACCATGACTTAGCAAACTTAGTGAATTAGGAATCTTTGCATGCTTTATGTTTGTGAATATTACAAGCAAAATCTCTTAAAGTTTGCATGTGTTCGCTTCTTTGAGCCCTAGCATCACCAAGTGGGGGAAGGGATGCTGACTGTTAGATATAAAATATGAAACAGTATGCAATAATATAAGGAGTAAAATGTAATTAGCAAATCTGCACACCAGAAATAAAATTTGATGTTTAAAGCTGACATCAAACATATTCATAGTGTCACACAATATGACCTGTTGCAACTGTGCATGGCAGTGGTACATAACAGTACTGACTGTTGCAGTACATATAGGAAAAAAGAAACGATTTCAAGCTTGAGTAAGGGACTTTTCCCACTATTCAATATGATGGATTACAGCCATGTTGCATAATATTACTCATAAGTTTAGATGCAGTAACATTTTAGAGTAGTGTGTACAGTGCCTTGGTAGGATCAGCCATAGTACACTTCAGAACCCCTGTACATCCAGTGGTTCTACTGTCCTTCAAGGCCATTGCAATATGTACACCCTTTGGGTATAGCCCTTTACTGAGTGCTTTCCATCTCTCCTAACAGAAAACAAAATCTCAGCCATTAGGCTCAATACTACAGCTATGCCATCCCTGAACTGGCACCCCAATCAACTCAAAGCTGAGGATCAAAAATGTAGACTAAACAAACATGCTCTACTGCTATGAAACTGTATAAAGCTCCTTGTTACAATTGTAATGAGCAGTTACATTACTAAGACTGAGCATTTCAGTGCCTCAGGTGCGACTGTAAATGTAGTACCAGAATTCATCCATGAAGTCTTGCTATGCTTCTGGCTTTATAAAACGCTGGTACTACAGTACTATAACATCTACTCCTGGTGATCACACCCCCTAAACAGTTTGCACTTAAGACAGTTGCTTGCTTCACCTCACCCTAGTTACAGCTCTGCCCAGGCTTTAGGTACTGCATGGACTGGGAAAGGAGTGAATTTGCAGAGACCATCATGCTGTGGCTGGCTATTTGAATTTAGACTTATAACCTCTGTAACTCCCTGATGTAACCTGCTATGTAGACCTGCATGTGGGTGTCCAATTGGGGGTATTTCTGGGCCAGTAACACACCCCTACACTTAGTATCCACCTGAGACTCTTGCCTGCCTTGCTAAAAAGTATCAGGTGTGCTTTCAGCATGCCACCCTTCCCTGCTTTCCTCTCCTCTTAAGGAGACAAGCAGAATTTATCCCATCATACTCATGTGGAACAGCTACTAGTGAAATTCCTGCCATCTGGGTCATAGTCAAGGCTTTATCCCTGTACTCCTTGGAGCCATCTATATAGTTTATGTCTGTGGCCTGATCATACTGCACCCCTTTGGCTATAACCATCTAAGGTGTGAGCAGACCAAACATTATTTAATGTCAAGGACACAGACACACACACACACACACACACACACACACACACACACACACACACACACACACACACACACACACACACACACACACCATTTGAACTGGTAATGTGCTACTAACAGCATGGTATAAATAAGGTAAAATAACATTTCTGCTTGCTGGGATGGAGCTGAGCCTATCCTAATGATTTATTAAGCCCTCAGGAAAAAATCCACCTAAATAGTGTACCCAATACCTTTTTGAAGTACACGTTAAGTTATACAGTAACCAGACTCCATCAAAGGTAGTTATGTACTGTTTTGTACATGTTGTTTAATAATAGCATAGTTATTTACTAAATATCCTGTCACTGTGTAACATTACAAATAACTGAATTTATGAAATGCCAGTTTTTGGCAGTTAAATCTATGTATTACTCAAATGCCTCTGCTATGTTAATGAGTATATTTAATATTTTCTGCTATGCTGACAAGTGACAAGCAGAGAAATACACCAGCCTATGAAAACATCTTAGTGATGGTTTCTAGCTGTCTGTTTTAAAAAAAGTCAGCTTGATACATATGGTTGCAAACCATGTTTTGTGTTCAGTTTTCATGTCCAACCTCCCTCTCTAAGGAGGTATGAGCTATTTTACTTTTTTTCAGTCAATGAAAATACTTTATTGTATAATCACACAATACGTAAGAGGAACCATGTGGAACAAAAATGAACAAGATCAAAAATAATCATTCAACAGATGCCAACAATATATAATAGTTTAATAAAATAGATTATGATCTTGGCATTCTTTTCAACTACCCAAACAGCTTAGATATTTATTTAAGTCTATTCGACATCCTTTCTCCAATTGATTATAAAACATTTCTGATGCTTAAAAATGGCATTTAACAATGCAGCAACCACAATTGTAAACTTCTACAACAGCTCCCTTGAAAACTTATTATCCCCCTGCTGTAAACCAAGCAGTCAGAAGGCACTATCCAGCCAGCAGGAAATGAAGGCTTGAGATGCGTTTGTTAGAGCTTGCTATAACATGATCTAAACCTATTGTATCGTACGGCATTGCCATATCATATGATAATAATCTGCATCCTCAATTCCACATCTCCAACAAGCAGGTGTACTCACGGAGCCCCTGCATTGCAATTATATTGTAGCATGCAGCCAAATAGTTACCATCTTGAAAAAAAAAAATGATATACAAGATGAGAAAGCAGGATTATTCCATTCCTTGACAATTTCAGAGCACTCCTCCTTAGATGGGGTTCTACCCAGCCAATCAGAGCAGCATTGCCTAAGACAACCTTAGCTAGGACACAAAGAATCATCTAGGAGGCAATATATCACGGGTAATCTAACTGGCTCATTTATCAATCAGCTCATGGGGATGTGGGAATAAACAGAATAATGGCAAACTACCTTGTGAAGATTTCTCAATGTGCCCACTTAATTTTGTAGTCCTGAAAGACAGATAAACATATTGACACCAAAACTGTCTTCCTGAAACTTTAAGATGGAAAAAAGCCCTTTTCCAAACTTGTTTCATATAAATCATCATCATCATCAACCCCCTTTATCCAATTTTCTACATGGGGTTGGGGTGCCATGCTAACTGTTGTCATCTCTCTCGATTCAATGCCTCACTCCTGCCTTCTTCCACTCTCATACCTGACAGTCACATATTTTCCTGTTACTTAATACATCCACCTCTTTGCTGGATGCCCTCATTTCCTCTTATATTTTTCCTGTCTGTTCCAAATTTTCCTCACCAGATTGCCTTCTGCTTTTCTGCACATGTGCCCAAACCACCATAATCTGTTCTCTTTGATCTTTTCTAAAACTGGAGCTACTTTGGCTTCTGCTCTTATGTCATCATGTCTTCATCTGTCCCACAGTGTGCATCCTGCCACTTCATCTCCATCACATCTAGTTTCCTAATCTGCTCTGCCTTTACTGCCCAGGTTTCTCTACCATACAGTAGTACTGGTCTCATTACTGTTTTGCACACCTTACTTTTCAGTTTCTTTTGTATTCTTCTGTCATACATGACACCCGACACTCTACGCCAGTTGCCTGCAGCCCCTCTGATTCTAGCTTTGACCTTTTCATTGAGACTTCCCTTCTCCTCAACCACCCCTCCCACGTACTTGAAGCTATTAACCTGTTCCACTATCTTCCCTTCTATCTCAGTTCTCAGCTTCTTTTGATTTCCTCAATTTGCTGCCATTACCGATGTCTTTACTGTACTTACTTTCATCTCGTGTGCCTTCCGTTTTGCATTCCATTCCCCTATTGTTTGCTGAAGTTCTTGCTGAGAGTCTGCCTGTAATGTCATATCATCTGCATACAGCAACTTTGTTGATCTGTCTCCTCTGACCTCCTTGCTAATGTAGTCCATCACCAGTATCAAGAGCAATGGGCTCAGAGCTGAACCCTGGCGCACACCCACTCCCACTGGGTGCCCCTCTGTGAGACCAAAAACTGTTCGTACTTGAGTTATTGGGTCTTTGTATTTATTTATTTTTATTTATTTTATTTATTTAACATTTGTTTACTGGGACATTCCGACTTCAAGTGAAGCCATTTTCAGTGGAGGCCCAGGGAGAAACACTCCAGATGCATGTCTATGTAACATGGGAGGAAACCGGAGAACCCGGAGAAAACCCACATGAAGGCAGGGAGGACATGCAGACTTCACACAGAAAGCACTCCAGCTGAGAATTGAACTGGAAAACCCGTTGCTGTGAGGTGACAGTGCTACCACTGCACTACTGCGCCATCCATTTATATAGCCTGTACCAATGTTTCTGGGATTTCAAAACACTGCTGTACTGCTCAAATCATATTTCTTGGGACCTTGTTATATGCTTTCTCCATGTTGGGGAATGCCCATTTGGACTTTTTCTTCATCACTAGATTTCCTCATCTCTAGCTTTTTCTCAACTGTCTCACTGCAAACATTGGGTCAGTTGTGCTGCATCATGAACTGAATACAAACTGCTCATCTCCCATCTTATTTTCTACTACTCTGCATATCCATTTATCAATCCCCCTCGCCAGAATTTTCATACAATGTGGCAGGAGTTTGATACTTCTGTACTGCCCAGAGTTGTGGATGTCCCCTTTCTTCTTGTACATTGGCATGAGTATGCTTATCCTCCAGTCATCTGGGATACACCTTTCTCTCCACACTGCTTGAGTACCCTCAGTAGCCATTTCTTCCCTATGTCATCCAGCATCTTTATCATATCTGCTGTGTCCTCATCTGATACTGCTGCTTTTTCTGTCTTCATTTTCCTTAGTGCTACTCTTACTTCTTCTGTGGTTGTCTCCTCTTCTTTTCTCATTGTTGGTTGTGTCTGTAGCAGTACTGCTTTTTTGGGGTTTTCTTCATTCAGAAGCTGTTAAAAGTAGTCCTTCCATCTGCCTTTGATGTCCTGTGGGCTGGTGAACAGGTTGATGCTGGCATCCCTTATGAAGAGTGTCTGACTATCTTTTTTGTCTTTCTGCCTTTGCTTTACAACCTGATATAGTTTATTTGTGCACCCTACTAATACACTTTCCAGAAGATGGTAAAGTGCTTCTGATGCCTTGTTCTTTGCTATTGCAACTCCTTTCTTAGCTTCTTTGTTAGTCAACCAGTATTCCTTTTCAGCCTGGTCCATCTTTTTTATCTCCCACTTTTTCCTGCATTTCTCCTTTCTTTTGATGACTTCCTGGACTTCTGCATTCTACCACCAGCTTTCCTTATGTACCTTATTTCCATAGATTGCTCGGCCACATATCAGTTCTGTAATGCTCACATATGCTACTTTGAGATGCTGCCATTCTTTTTCAACTCCACCTATTTACTCCCCTTTTTGGGGTATTACCCTGACTAACTGCTTGAACTGTTGTACTTTTCTCTCCAGTTAACTTCCAGGAATTCAACCTGGTCTCTGTTGACCTTAGAGCCTTTCCTGACCATGCCCTGCAGCTGATTGTGGCAAACAGTGGGTTATGCTGTGGGCTGACTGTTTCACTGGGGATGACTTTGCAATCACTGATTCTGCCCCAGTGCCCTTTCATTATTAGGAGGAAGTCTACCTGAGTTGTATGTTGGCCACTCTTCTATGTGGTCTTGTGACTGTCTCTCTTTCTGAACCTTATTTGGCTAGTATCAAACCAATTACCAGACAGAAGTCTCGAATGGCCTCTCCTTCTTTATTCATGTTCCCCCACCCATGTGGACCCAGGCAGTCCTCATATCCTGTTCTGTCTGACCTTATGTGTGGATTCAAGTCACCCATTATCAACACCAATTCATGTTGTCTTGCTTTATCTAGTAGGCCAGCATGAATGCACTCTTTTCCTCACTATCACAGGGCATAGGCCAAGATTCTAAATACTGCCTATCATTGGAATCTGATTGCCATGCATCTGTCACTAATTCTGATGACATTCCTCACTGCCTTCTGAAATCTCTTACCACAATTCCCATACCATTTATAGTCTGTCCTTCTCCTGAATAGTAGACTCTGTATCGCAAACCAAGTATCTTTGCTGCACTGCCCTTCTATTTTGCCTCTTGGATGTATAGGATGGGTTCAGTCAGTGAACCTACAGACTGTAGCAATTATTAGTTCATGTTTTACAGGTTGATTGCTTTTACGTCCAGCTTTCACTGAACAGAGCTGTCCCAGGTAACCCAGGCTGGGCAACTGGACACTGGCTCCCAATCACCTAGAGCTATATTTTACATGCTTAATTGTCTCACCCTAGCACAGTGCACAGTCTGTGATCCATTTTCTCCTCTCATGAGCATACTGCACACCACAGTAGATGCCCAAAGTGGGAGATCTGTATAACTCTTCTCCCTGTAGGCCAATATGTAGAGTCTGTGCTGCTGCCCACAGTTCCATTCATTGGTGAGTTTGAGATGGAAACACTCAGGATGTCTTTTGGAGGTGGGTGAAACCCCAGAGAGACACAGGGAGAGCATGTAAACTCCAAACAGGCATTGGCAAAAAGTCAGGATTGAACCTTGTACCTTATGCATGAGTGGTGAAGGCCTAACCATTATGCCAGCTGGTCACTTCCATATCTGTGGCGGTGCTACTGTTGTATTGTATAGAATCCAGTTTTTATACCTACACAGGACTAATAGATGAAATCCTTATCTAAAAGTCATTCTTGAACCATATCCATGTCAAGCTCATCAATTGTAAAACCTGAATATGTTTGGAGCACTGTTTAATCCACCACTTCTTCAACTCCCCTAGATCCTAAATTTTTTTTTCCATATTCTTTTGGATATGCCATTCTCAGG
Organism: Protopterus annectens; assembly: GCF_019279795.1. NCBI lineage: Eukaryota > Metazoa > Chordata > Ceratodontiformes > Protopteridae > Protopterus > Protopterus annectens. Next base: position 22,196,556 of record NC_056733.1, read on the forward strand.
AAATAAATGACTTCCAATTCCAACCAAAACCACAGCAGTCTTCTGTCTGATCTGTCTCTTACAAACCTAAAATGCTTTTGACATATACTGCTAAATCAGAAATAGGTACACCACCAAAGTTTTTAGATATCATGATTTCTTTGAGCTATTCTGGCAGCTGCTTTACCACAAATCAGTTGTAGGAATAACTTCGGTATCTCTCCTATCCATTCTGTGTGGGCCATATGGGGTAAATGCTGAAGAAAAAACAGTACCTTGGGCAGCGGAACCATTTTAATTGTCTGCACCTTAAGCTACAGAGGTGAATTTAGAGACATCCACTTCAACACATTATCCTTTACCTATTGATATAAAATCTTACAACTTTGATTGAACCGCTCCTTAAATGGATATGTCATAGCAATACCAAAATATTTACTTTCAGTAATGGCCCCGATCATTTAGTGGAAATGTCACTGTCTTCATCAAATTCAGTTTTAACCCAAAAATGTCAGCAAACATTTTTAATAATCTTAATACCAAGGTATAGCATTGCTCTCTTACCTTAACTAAATTAAATAAAATACATAGCAGCTGAATTTTGACAATTAACTCATCAGGAATATTATATTCCACAACAGCTTGCCAAATTAATTCCCATTCAATAGAACAGAATACAATGAAATGCATTGCTAAAATTGACCAACAAAGTAGACATCGGCTCAGTTTCCCACATAATAGCCTGTTGGATATTCAGCCACAGTCTAACTCGGTCAGGACTGCCATATCTCCCCTTTAAGAGACCTTGCTGCCTCTCCTCATCCAAATCGAGAGTAACTTTCTCAGCCTTTTCGTCAGTAACTTGGCAGAGATTTTAATATCTAGAGAGAGAAGAGAGTGAGGTCTATAAAAATATGGGTCAAAAATGTCGTTATCAGGCTTAGGCTGCATAACTATGTTGGCACAACTTACCAACAAGGGAAAAAGGTTCCTTCTTACAGTCTCTTGATAGAGCTGAAGCAGAGTAAGGTTTAATTGCTGATTACATTGTTTATAAAATTCCAATGTTAACACGTCATGAAATTGAGCTTTAGCAGAATAAAGGGAATTAATCATAGCTTATATATCTGAAATTGCAAAGGGTCCAATCAGAGTCTTCTTAATCTGGTTTGACAACTGAGGAAGCTTACACTTACTGATAAACATGCTAATACTGTTACTGTCAATCCTTAAACCAGAGCAACATAAGCCTTGTAAAAGCAATACCATCAATTTGTTAATTACTTCAGGATCAGGTTTAGGATTACCTTCATCATCTTTAATTGTATAAATGGTAGTCTCTCAAAATGAAACTGGATGAAATTTCCAAACTTTCTTAAATTCCTTCAGCTAAAAAATACTCATTCCATACTTCACTGTCCATGTAAAGTCCTTCCCTGCACTCCATCCTGCAGTGGAATAACCCTAGTGAACCTGTTCACTCTAAAAATAAATTCCTGGCCTAACATTATAAATATCAAAAGTCATCATGGAATGCTCTTTACTCCAATTATATGTCCATAATATGGAATGCAGCTTTTTATCTCTCTTAAAGGAAGCAGCCATCAGAGAGTCTAAAGTGAAAGAACAAAAGAATTCATCCCAAGCCATTTACAAATAATCATTGGTTGAAAGTGACAACTCATATTAACTTTTATTAACAGAATCGTGTCTCAAATGGCTAAAAAAATTAAATCAGAAAATGATTACCGACAGAAAGAAGAATCTCTTAATGGAGCATTTCCAGCTTTGTTTTTAGAACTCAGGCATTTGTATATATTGCATATAGTTTGTTTAGTTTATTCTTTGCAATTTTATTATTCTGTTATTATTATTGTCTATTTATCCCATCTGGCTGACCAATTACTATCCTGTCTATACTTTCTACTTACTTATTCCTCTTTCCTTCTCACCATCACTTCTGACTGGTCTCCTCTAATTATATCTTCCCCTCTTTATCTTACTAAAGTTCTCTTTCTTGACAAATACCTTTTCTCAATCTAATTTTCTAAAGATGAAAGCACTGCTATTTCAGTACTGTAAAATTTTCAACTCCTTGTGAGAAGTTAATTATGTAAGATGTGTTTGTTTTTGTTTGTATGTAAGTCTGGATATAACCCTGAAATGTTTGACTTGACACATCTGCCTAATTACCACACTAGCTCAATTATGATATACTTACAAATAGCCTACTCCGAAAAGGGATCTGGCATGGCCCAGGCAAGACAATCACAATAAATAAATGCAATAAATAAATAAATAAAACATGGTACCAGGCTAGATGTGAAAAACACCAATTTTAATAACAACTTGTGAGAGCAGCAAGGATGACCACATTAATAGTACAATTTGAAGAAAAGTGTGATTTACTAAAAAAACTTTTTATTAATAGAGGCTACCCAAAGTAAATAGTAGATGATATGATACATGAAGTAAAGCATAAAAGATTCACAGAATTTTTAAACCCCTTCTCAATAATGTGGAAACTGTATATATAGAAGTAGGAGAACCACAGTTAAGTGTAATAATGAAAATAAATGCATGAATTCTTTTATTACTACTATCAGTCCTTACTAAAAATTGGGAAATTCTATTGGAAGATAGGAACATTAGGGATAAGGTGGGGACATACCCCACAATTATGTATAGAAAGGATGTGTGTCTTAAGAACATCTTTGAATTTAAAAATATCTTTGAATTTAAAAGGAAAATTATTGTCAGTAACCCTATAATGAGGAAGTGCAGTAGATGTAATTATTGCAAGTACATATTTGAAGGATTTCATTTTGAAATTAGGGACAAACGTTTTTATCATGTGGAGAGGTAGAATTCTGAAATCATGGGGATGATTTATGCTGCTTTATGTCAAACATACAATCGTTTCTACCTGGGTTAAACAGAAAGAAGACTTTGTGAACATATTTATGAACATTTATACATGTCAGGAAGGGTAGAAACACAAATGCTTTGTTTAAGCACATTAAGGAATATCTGGATCATTGGATCATTTTCTTAAGTTCACTGTAATTGAGAAACTTAAACGGGATCCTAGAGGGGGGCCTTGGCTGATTTTGGTGGAAACAAGGGAGGTTTACTGTCAGATTTATTGTAATGCATATTATCTGGCCAGGGCTCAATGAACAAGCTATCATTTTACTTTTGCTGAAATTAAAAACTCAGATTAGGTAGATTAGCATTTGAGGTTGTATTTTTATTTTTAATTATAATGATCTGAATTTCATATTTCATATCTATATATGTAGTTACAACTTACTGGTTGAATGTATTTTTATGAATGGGTCTATTTTTAACTGATGTTTGGGTTAACTCTAGTAGTGATGTTTTCAGGGTGGCACTTTGTTGGGACAGATTTTTTCAATGACATGTTTTTTTCTAGGCATAGATTGGCTATTACATGATTTTTTATGGCATTTTAATGGATTTTTAAACTAATGTATTTATCTGAAGAAGTTTTACGTTTATAGTAGAAGAAAAGTGCTTATCATTGTATTAAAATTATTAAAGTTGGTGGTTTTCACATCTAGCCTAGTACCTTGTTGTTTTACTTTTTGGAGTTTGTGTTTTTTGTGGATTTTGGCTAAATAAATATGAGTTCTGCTTACTGGATTTCAGTATGGAAATCATTACGCTCCATAGAGGTCATAGATCTTATAATATTACTTAAAAATACCACTGATATGAATTATTCCATGAACAATTTGTAGTTTTGAGTTGTTTTCATGTCATCTGGCTTTTAAGTGCTCTTTTACAAATATTTATGAATGGATATGTATCCCATTGGATGTGCAATAATACAAGGAGGCATATTCTGGAATTTATAACACATATTTTGAATCTTTAAGCTAAGTTTTGTTAAAGGTGAAGAAATCAACATCCTTCAAGCAAATAACTTCAGGTAATCCATTTTATTGCTGAAACTTATGGCATTTCGCAAAGCTATCTGCATCTCTGTTTTTTGTTTTTGATTTATCATATTCTTAATTTTTTGGGTGATTTGGGATCTTAAGAAGCTGGGTTGCTATTTGTGCAGAGTCTGCATGTCCTTTCTTTGTGTGAATGGATCTTTTCCTGGTACTCCATTTTCCTCCCATATACCAAAGACATGCCACAGGTAAATTGTTGATCTGTAAATTGCACATACTGTAAGTGGGCATGCTACGTGACAGTGAATGTATGTGCTCAATGCATTTGGTTGGCACTTCATTTAAGATGCCCTGTACCCACGTCATTTCAGGATGGGTTCCAGCTCCCTAGAAACCGAGTGCTGGATGACGTAAACAATGAATGATTGAATGAATGAAAAAGGCACTACAAGAATGGTTCATTGCCTTTTAGGTATTTATATTCTCAGAGAAAGAGAAATGAAGACAAGACATTGAGAAGCACTCTGTCTGTCTGTCTGTCTGACTGCATATTTCACTCCAGGATGCCAGGCACTGGCTATGTGCTAAGAATGTTATTATAAAATTATGATGTAAAGAAATGGGAAAAATTAGCAAGATTAGTAAAGATTCGTAAGTAGTATGAAATGATGGTATAAATTATAAAGAATTCAGAATATGAAATGTAATTACATCAGATGTATGCACTCTGTCAGCCTTAGTTTATTTACTTTTGGTAATTAACTTAGTTCTAAAACCCAGCCACTAGAATTATTAAAAACAGAAGCAAATACCCATTGCAAATATTGTGACTTATTGCAATTAAACACTTAAAAAAGCCCCCCAAAATAAAATAATCTTGAATAAAAAGGAAGTAAATGAAATGTTCCCATATTAGCAATAGTTTATGCCTAAATACATAATATAAGTTAGAATGACACAGTAAATACAATTCATAATGTGTATTATGAAAGCAAGGCAGAAGTGTAGAGCATATTTATTTGACTCACAACTGTAAGCATTAACCTGTGGCTCTGTTTTGCTATTTACTAATTCTAGATTACTGGATTTTGGAGAAATCCCTTTACTCTGATGTATACTGATACCGGAGCTAGTTGATACAAGTAGAAGGGGCCATGAGGTGCATGGAATGCTCTGGGTTTCAGACTTTACTATTTATGTGAGAAATCACAATTGATATCTGCACACTTAAAGATCAAGTGCAAAGTTTATCATTTCTTTTTGTTACAGTTATGCCCTCATATTGTAAACTGGGCTTTGTTATCCTAAAATGTGTAGTTTTTTTTTTACTTTAGTTACTTCAGTGGACCTATATTTATTAAGTTTAATAAACTGTTTATTGTATGCTGAACAACTGCTCAGTTACTTTCTCATTCTAATGACGTATCACATGGGAGAAACATTTCTGGGTTGGCATGTTTTCTGTAGTCTGAAGCAGACTGTAATATAAACATACCAGAATGCAGCACAATCAGTTAGTTAGTCAGACAATAAATCAATAAATAAACCCAGTTACATTCAAGTGTAAGGTAATACAAGTAAGATGGACTAGGATAGGATTATTAGCAAGTTGTATAGTTCTTGGTAAAGATTGTAATAAAACAATTTGGAATCCCTCTGATTACTGGTGCTACTGGTGCTACTGGTGCTACACCACTGTCTCGGCCCTTATCTCAAAATTCTGCACCATTGGTATCGTTATAAAGGGGTTATTTCAGAACATATCAACTATATGTCAGACAGGGTACTGCTGTCTTTTGGCAAAGGAATAATAGCCTGTTTTCTTTTCCCTTTTTTTACTAGTAGTGTCTCATGATTTCACTTCTATATTTTATATTTTCAGTCAACGTGACTGCCTTCGCATGTTGTTTCCAAAACAATCAGTAATGTTTTAGAGCATTCAGGTGGTGTATCAGCAAACAATGTCTCTCTTCTATTTTATTACCACTCTGCTACTGCCCTCTGCATCCACACGACTGCCACTGTTGCATGTATGGAGCCCCCATGTTTAGATGAGGAAGATTTCATAGGACAGGGGGTAGTTTACTTCCTCTTTCACCATCATCCAGCACATAGCACATCGTTCATAATCGTCTGCATCTGCTAAATTATGAATACCCCAAACATTTTCCTAATAGAAGTGCTGGATTTGTTAACGTGACACTTACACAAAGTAAAAATAATGTGCGATCACAAAGGGTTACAGTAAATGTCAAAACTCACTCTAAACTTACTAAATACATTTTGTAGGGAGCTTTTCCCATTTCACCCTTCATACCCTTGTTACGTATATATACTAATTACTAATGCTGCCCTCCTCACACCCTTCCTAGTTATATGTACTAACCCTGAGACCACTCCTCCTACCCCTCCTAGTTATATGTACTAACCCTGAGACTACTCCTCCTATCCCTTCAAGTTATATGTACTAACCCTGAGACCACTCCTCCTATCCCTTCAAGTTATATGTACTAACCCTGAGACCACTCCTCCTACCCCTCCTAGTTATATGTACTAACCCTGAGACCACTCCTCCTACCCCTCCTAGTTATATGTACTAACCCTGAGACCAGTCCCCCTATCCCTTCAAGTTATATGTACTAACCCTGAGACCACTCGTCCTACCCCTCCTACTTATATGTACTAACTCTGAGACCACTCCACCTACCCCTCCTAGTTATATGTACTAACCCTGAGACCACTCTTCAGACCCCTCCTGGTTATATGTACTAACCCTGAGATCATTCCTCATACCCCTCCTAGTTATATGTACTAACCCTGAGACCACTCGTCCTACCCCCCTAGTTACAGGTACTCACCCTGAGACCACTCCTCATACCCCTCCTAGTTATATGTACTAACCCTGAGATCATTCCTCATACCCCTCCTAGTTATATGTACTAACCCCTGAGACCACTCCTCATATCCCTCTTGCTATATGTACTAACCCTTAGACCACTCCTCATACCCCTCTTAGTTATATGTACTAACTCTGAGACCACTCCTCCTACCCCTCCTAGTTATATGTACTAACTCTGAGACCACTCCTCATACTCCCCTAGTTATAGGTACTCACCCTGAGACCACTCCTCATACCCCTCCTAGTTATATGTACTAACTCTGAGACCACTCCTCCTACCCCTCCTAGTTATATGTACTAACTCTTAGACCACTCCTCCTATCCCTGCTAGTTATATGTACTAACCGTGAGACCACTCCTCCTATCCCTTCAAGTTATATGTACTAACTCCGAGACCACTCCTCCTACCCCTCCTAGTTATATGTACTAACCCTTAGACCACTCCTCCTACCCCTCCTAGTTATATGTACTAACCGTGAGACCACTCCTCCTATCCCTTCAAGTTATATGTACTAACTCTGAGAACACTCCTCATACCCCTCTTGTTATATGTACTAACCCTTAGACCACTCTATCTAGGAATAATAACAACAGACCAAGGGTACCCAGATTTTACACTTTGTATAGATTTACTGCATGTGCATTGACACTCTCACTGTTCTGTGTATCACAATTATGGTTCAAAGAAATTCAGCATGAACCCACATAAAATCCAGTCAATGAAAGCAAACAGACCCTACTACACAAAGATAAGGCCCCCAGTGGTACCCCTTCCTCAGACTTGATGGTGAAAGGATGGTAATAAGTTCCTCGTCCTTCTTTCCAGAAGAAATTATATTTCCCAGTCTCTAAGTCCACCTTCCCTGTCTGTCTTTCTGAATGAAAACCTCAATGTTCAAGTATGGACCATTATTGGAACAGGTTGATATCCTGCCATTTTGCCAGTGGGACAGACTGCTTTTAGGTAATTTCTTGTTACTTCATATAGATTGCCTTTTTTATCTACTATTTTTACTTCTCCACCCACTCTGCGTGTTTTTAATGGAGTATTGTTGCCATGACGTACCTAGCTTTGCATTTATTTGTGTTGACTCTAAGCTGACTTCACCATTATTCCAAGGTGCCAATATCCTTTTTGTTCTTTCCAACCATCTTATGTTATCTCTTGCGCAATTGCTTGAATCTACCAGAAGATACACCTACTCTTTCAGCTCCCCAGTGAATGTTAATTATGAAGGACAGTAAAGATCTATCTTGAAACAGAGTTTGAGTGATCATCCCCTTGAGTGACCATCTTTTTTTTCAAAGTGAACTTCATTTGCAGTTGCACTGTTCATAGACTTTTAAGTTTAAACGATCAACAAGTAAATTCCAAAAAATAGTCAAACGCAAAGTTACCACTCACAAGCTGTACAACTGCACAGCCAAGAACAAATCCAGCTTGAAGATAAAATCCACAAGTGAGTTTATTAACCTGCAAGGTTAAGCGCTTTCACTCGTATCACACGAGCTTCATCAGAACAAAGTATAATCTCTAAAACAGGCATTTAAATACATATAAATTGGCGCCAAAATGTTCTTAAAGCCAAAGCATTCATAAACATTAAACTATTTGTGCATACTTGTAAATACATTTAATATCTGAAAATGTTTAAAATAAATAAAATAAATACGTCATCATGTGTAAATACACTGAAATTAATTCTTAAATGTCCATATATCTAAAATACCAATGATGTGTTTTCTTGTTGGTATCGAGTTCAGCGTTTTAACATCAAGGCAGGTTTAACTGTAATATAATCATTAATACCTGGTGCAGTCATACCATCAGTATATAACTGCCACCAGTATTCTTTGTAAGCTAACAAATTTTTGATGTTCCCTCCCCTAGGGTCAACCCTAACTGTGTCCAAGATTGCAAACCTAAAATAATGTGTAGGACCCTCCTTGTTGACATGCCTAAAAAGGGCATTCTTGGTATCTTTTGTTTTAATGCTGTAACCGTGGGCGTAAATTCTTTTTTTGAACTGTCTTTGAGTTCTTCCTATGTAATAAACAGGACAGCACATGCATTTAGCCAAGTAAATAAGCATACTGGTATTACAGTTTCCTTTCTTGAATCTAACACATGTCTTGTTAATATTACCCAATGTTATGTTGCTTATATCCAAAATATCCTTGCACTGGTTGCAAGCCCCACATTTTTTAGTATGAGTGTCAGTAATTGAACTAATTGTAAAACCACTTTCAAAAAGATGTTTCAGGTTCCTACCCATTTTGTAAACAAAGCTTGGTCTTTGACCAAGGGTAGTCATTATGTCACTGTCAGTGTAAAATAGATCCCAATTCTTATTCATAATGTTTTTTACTGCATTAGAGTGAGGACCATATTCAATGATACAAGCTCTGTTAAATTTGTTAATATCTGTAGTACCCTGTTCATTAGTATTTGTAACAGTAGCAATGTTACTGCTTGTACCTAATAATGGTGCATATTTCTTGCCCCACTCATCTATAACATATTTACTAGTATCCATCAACAATTTTTCATCATATCCTCTCTCCCTGAATAAGTTGGTAATAAACGTGACTTCCTCTATCATGTCTGCATAATCAGATGTCACCCTAAGAGCGGACAAGTTGTCCTTTAAATATATTATTTTTAAGTTTATCAGGATGGTTACTACTATATTCTACATAAGAATTTGTAAAGGTATTCTTTTTATGTACCCTGGATTTAAATCTCTCCCCATCATATGATATCACAGTGTCTAAATCTGCCACTCCTGTTTGATTGCGTTCTGAAGTGAATTTCAAGAACGTTGAACTGTTATTGAGGTATGTGACGAATTCAGCAAAAGAGTTATAATCACCGTTCCATAAAATGTAGATGTCATCAAGGTAACGGGAATAGTATACTATATTGCCAGAGTACTTGCTGTCAAAAATGTGAGTCTCCTCCCAATCTAGTAACACCATATTAGCATATATGGGGGCACAAGCTGCCCCCATAGCTACACCTTGAGTTTGCCTAAACATCTCACCCTCGAAAAAAATATAATTATAATCAAGTACAATGTTCATCAACTCTGACAATAATCTTATCTTGTCCCAACTCATTTTACTGTGTTTGACCATACTGTTGGTAAAAGCAGTAATCCCTTCACTATGAGGAATACAAGAAAACAAGTCAACTACGTCAATAGATGACAATATTAAATTCTGACATTTAGTATCAATGGGAAAATTTTTTAAAAATATCCAGGAATCCTTTACTAAATGTTTAATCTCCGAATATATAGGTTTTAGAAAAGTGTCTATAACCTCCCCAATTGGAAAAGTTTTTGACTTACTTCCTGAGATGATGGGGCGAAAAGGAGGTTACTATTATAATTAAAATCTTTGGTAAAAAAAGTCTTTTAAATTATATTATCTTTTACTTTGTGTAACAATAGTGGAAGTGTTACTTGGATTTTTAACAGTACCTGTAAATCTAGGTTGACTGTTAGAAACCTGGCTGCATGTATGCACAGGTTGAGTCAATTTAGGCTTTGTGCCTGTCCTTCTCGCTTCCTCGGTGAGATTGGAAAAAGAAAAATCGAACGTAAAATCTTTAGTATCCAATTTATTATGATCCACTCTCCCCACAGAGTGCGGTAAATCTATGTCATGCCCACGTTTACAATTTTCTTCCTGACCATTTGGAATATCAGGAGAAGAAGTGGTAGGTTAACAGTTCGTAATTCCACTTCAATTTGTTCAACGCCATCTTCCCTGAGTGCAATATGGTTGCCGGTGTTGCAGTCTAAAAGGCAATGTGAATCATTGCCCAACAAACTTCCTTTTTTACCAAAGATTGTAATTTTAGTAGTAATGATGGTGGACACAATGTTAACCATTCTATGGTATTTCAAGGTACTTTGAAGGATACTATTTATCTATTTGGTAAGAAGTTGAATACTATAAACGCTGTTAAGTTAGACAGCGCTTATTTAACACACTGTATGTCTCTCAAAATTGTACCTATGGGTCTACGTTTCCACAAGGAACCCATAGGTATTGATATTACCAATGAAACTAAAAAAGAGTTTAATGATCTGTTTGACTCCTTTGGATTTGAATTTATGAAGCTTTTAATTAAGCATAATGACATCAAACTATGCAAATTAATGGCTGAGGTTGAAAGGATCAACCAAGCGATTATACAAGATTTAGCTTTCCCACAATGGGAAAATTTGTACTATAAACAGTTTGAGTCAGCAGAATTTAAAGCAAAAAAAGCTTTTGAGAGGAAAAGTAAAAAAGTTAATAGGGACACAGATCAATACTCACGACATGACATGTATAAATGGGGTAATAAAAATAATTTTCACACTAGGGGGAATAATTTTGGTAATGATTGTGAAGAGCAGGAAGTAAACTATACTGATGGATGTGATAATGATTTTTTTCAGAAACCCAGGAAAAGGAATGTTCCGAAATGGAAACAGGGGGGTGGATGGAAAAAGAAATACTGAACAGTGAGATAGATACTCTATGTGTAGAAGAGTCTAAAGTCATTCTACAGGATGGAATAACTTTTGAGTATAATAATTTTAAGATATTTAATTATTGTAATATCCAATTAGACCCCACATATTTTAGTCTTTTTTCTAAAGGTATGAAGTTCATACCCACCACTAATTTTAATATTGTTGATAGCCTAAATGAGCTTAAGCTGTACACTAGAAAGCTAAATTTGGCTTTAATGTTTGGTGACCGGACTGTTACTACAGTACAGCAGATGAAACTAAAGAAAAAAAGTTGTTTTATACCAGTTAACAACATGCTGGTACAGGTTTATGAAAACAAAGTTTCTAGGGATTTATACAGATACAATAATACAGCTAAGAGCAAAAAAGTAAATAGAAACCTTACATTAGATGAACAGAGGCTACTTCATGAGTTACGGAACAACAACAGTCTACGCATAATGAAACCTGATAAGGGCGGAGGCATTGTATTATTTGATGCTCTTTTATATAGCACAATTATACATGACATTTTACACAGTTCAGGGAACTATGAGGTGGTGTCCATCAATGAAGTACACACTGCATATAGAAGGATAGACATGTTTTTGGATGATTTTTTGATGGAAGAAAGAATTACTGTTGATCTACACAAATTCATGTCTGTTGATTTTCCATATATGGCTACTATTGTTGGCATCCCCAAAGTGCATAAAAATATATTAGAACCTCCTTTTCGCCCCATCATCTCAGGAAGTAAGTCAAAAACTTTTCCAATTGGGGAGGTTATAGACACTTTTCTAAAACCTATATATTCGGAGATTAAACATTTAGTAAAGGATTCCTGGATATTTTTAAAAAATTTTCCCATTGATACTAAATGTCAGAATTTAATATTGTCATCTATTGACGTAGTTGACTTGTTTTCTTGTATTCCTCATAGTGAAGGGATTACTGCTTTTACCAACAGTATGGTCAAACACAGTAAAATGAGTTGGGACAAGATAAGATTATTGTCAGAGTTGATGAACATTGTACTTGATTATAATTATATTTTTTTCGAGGGTGAGATGTTTAGGCAAACTCAAGGTGTAGCTATGGGGGCAGCTTGTGCCCCCATATATGCTAATATGGTGTTACTAGATTGGGAGGAGACTCACATTTTTGACAGCAAGTACTCTGGCAATATAGTATACTATTCCCGTTACCTTGATGACATCTACATTTTATGGAACGGTGATTATAACTCTTTTGCTGAATTCGTCACATACCTCAATAACAGTTCAACGTTCTTGAAATTCACTTCAGAACGCAATCAAACAGGAGTGGCAGATTTAGACACTGTGATATCATATGATGGGGAGAGATTTAAATCCAGGGTACATAAAAAGAATACCTTTACAAATTCTTATGTAGAATATAGTAGTAACCATCCTGATAAACTTAAAAATAATATATTTAAAGGACAACTTGTCCGCGCTCTTAGGGTGACATCTGATTATGCAGACATGATAGAGGAAGTCACGTTTATTACCAACTTATTCAGGGAGAGAGGATATGATGAAAAATTGTTGATGGATACTAGTAAATATGTTATAGATGAGTGGGGCAAGAAATATGCACCATTATTAGGTACAAGCAGTAACATTGCTACTGTTACAAATACTAATGAACAGGGTACTACAGATATTAACAAATTTAACAGAGCTTGTATCATTGAATATGGTCCTCACTCTAATGCAGTAAAAAACATTATGAATAAGAATTGGGATCTATTTTACACTGACAGTGACATAATGACTACCCTTGGTCAAAGACCAAGCTTTGTTTACAAAATGGGTAGGAACCTGAAACATCTTTTTGAAAGTGGTTTTACAATTAGTTCAATTACTGACACTCATACTAAAAAATGTGGGGCTTGCAACCAGTGCAAGGATATTTTGGATATAAGCAACATAACATTGGGTAATATTAACAAGACATGTGTTAGATTCAAGAAAGGAAACTGTAATACCAGTATGCTTATTTACTTGGCCAAATGTATGTGCTGTCCTGTTTATTACATAGGAAGAACTCAAAGACAGTTCAAAAAAAGAATTTATGCCCACGGTTACAGCATTAAAACAAAAGATACCAAGAATGTCCTTTTTAGGCATGTCAACAAGGAGGGTCCTATACATTATTTTAAGTTTGCAATCTTGGACACAGTTCGGGTTGACCCTAGGGGAGGGAACATCAAAAATTTGTTAGCTTATAGAGAATACTGGTGGCAGTTATATACTGATGCTATGACTGCACCAGGTATTAATGATTATATTACAGTTAAACCTGCCTTGATGTTAAAACGCTGAACTCGATACCAACAAGAAAACACATCATTGGTATTTTAGATATATGGACATTTAAGAATTAATTTCAGTGTATTTACACATGATGATGTATTTATTTTAATTATTTTAAATATTTTCAGATATTAAATGTATTTACAAGTATGCACAAATAGTTTAATGTTTATGAATGCTTTGGCTTTAAGAACATTTTGGCGCCAATTTATATGTATTTAAATGCCTGTTTTAGAGATTATACTTTGTTCTGATGAAGCTCGTGTGATACGAGTGAAAGCGCTTAACCTTGCAGGTTAATAAACTCACTTGTGGATTTTATCTTCAGGCTGGATTTGTTCTTGGCTGTGCAGTTGTACAGCTTGTGAGTGGTAACTTTGCGTTTGACTATTTTTTGGAATTTACTTTTAAGTTTAATAATCTTCTGACACAACTGTGTACAATGGGTGTTTTACAAAACGGTGGGTCAGTGCTGCTGGGAGTTTTACCCAACTCATGTGATTTCCTTTTTCCACCATGAATCATTATCATCATGGTTCCTTTTTGTTTTGCTCAAGGTAGGTACTCACAGGTCTTTAAATGTCATAATAACCACTTTAGCTGAGGTCATTTAATCCATCCCTGTTCTTTCCAATCCTATTTCTTCTACATTGCTGAAGGAGAAACATACCTCACCTCTCCTCTCCTCTTAGTGCTTTTCCTACAATAAAATGAAAAAAAAAATACAAAATCACAGAACTATTTAAAGTTACTTCAGTTATCTCTGCTAGTCACCATTTTTTTCATGTGCAAAAAATACCATCAACATTCTACATACACTAAGGCAATATGAGACTGTAAACACTGCCTCTCATTGTAGTATTAAACATAAGAAGAAAACTGAGATTCACCCTACTGAATGGATACAAATAATTTTTATATGGACAAAAAAGAAAACACAGTCATACTTGCATTTAATTGTGCAACCATTATCAAACCTGATTTTAACAAATACTACTAGTTTAATATTAATTTGTGCACCATGGTTTGTAAGCTGAAATGTTGCAAGCTTGACCATAACCCTATCTGTAAACAATAAATGAACAGTAGAACTAAGAGGTTCAATTTTATTTCAGGATATGGTATAAGGGATCTCCTTCTAATATTCAAAAGGCAAGGGAGCCCACAGGATTTTTTGCAGGGGGGGTGCAAACCCAAGCCCTCCCCATGCAGCCCCACCCCTCTGCTGCCCCGCCCACTCAGCCCCTCCCCGCTCACGCAGCCATTCCAGTGTCCCATTACTTGGCTATTTCTCCCCATTTGTCATAGACACTGTTCAAATCTCAGTGTGCATACTGTTTTATGCTTTACTTCTACAATGATTGCAGATATCTGAATTTCATTTACAACTTTTCTTTCAAATTTTATAGCACAAACACTGGCAGACATTTACTAAACCTAAACAAAGCAATAGTCTTACAATGAAAACAGACTTAGCATTAAAACTTCTCTACCTTTGAAACCCACATTCACTGAAACAGCATCGAAACCCACATTCAACGAACATGCATCTGGCCAGTGGCGGGGTAAGTTTACCTTTGGCCCATTTCAAAATCATAGGCTCCTTGCACACATTTTTAGAAACATGCAAGAGTTCTTTGATTCACCTTCCTGACTATTAATTATACTACATAATAATTGAATTATATCCCTTGTATAATACAGCACCACTTGTTAGAGTGTGTTTTAAATTTATAGTTCTGAGCATCTTTCCTTTAAGCAATGAAACAAATCATATGAACCAATAATGACAACCTGCCCAATTCAGGACATTTCAACCATAAAGGAACACTCAAACTTCTGTCATACAATCCACCAATATCAATCAGTATGCAGAATCTCTGCAGAAGTAAAAGTCATCTGAATAATTCCACATTAAAGAAATCTGAAACCAATGAAGAGGTTGTTGCTAGAAAAAAAACTTTATATTTCAGTGTTTCATTTACAAATTCAGCGCCTGTTGCCCTTGAAGAATAAATTACATGTGCTACATTAAAATAAATGGTAAGTTGGTATATTGCAATAGGGAATGAGAGGCAGGCTGAAAAACAGGTTCATAGTTATCAGGTGTCTCATCCAAAGGAGGACATACTAAGAACTGCAGTACCATACCCCCTTAAAATACAAATGTACATGCTGTATGAATAGAACCTACAGCCCTTTGCATCAAGATGCAAGTATTCTACCTGCTGTGCTAACACTGCTTTAAAATTCTGTACCACAATAATGATACCATTTGCTAAACAAAACAGTTGCACATAAATTCCACCTGTTAGAGCTAACTAGGGCATTTCTCCCTGACTCTGTCACACACACACACACCTCATCTTCTTAGTGCAAGAAATACATAAATAGATTTTTTCAAAGTTACAACAACTGTAAACTCTGTGACCATGGTGTGCGTTTGTTTTTGACAGAAAGGTATAAGGGAACTCATGGCTATGTATATAGTTGAATCTCTCTGTACTGAAGTACTCCCTACCATGATGCTGCTTTAATAGTGTGTTTGCATTCAGAAACTTGTTACAACTGTAAACTCTGTGTGACCATGGTGTGTGTGTTTTTGACAGAAAGGGCTATGTATATAGTTGAATCTCTCTGTACTGAAGTACTCCTTACCATGATGCTGTTTAAATAGTGTGTTTGCATTCAGAAACTTTTACAGTTTTTATACTGAATTTTATAGCTACATGAATTAGAAAATAACCAAATTCCTTTTCAGAGCCTAAGCTAAAAGGTCCACTCTTTACAAGCACTGCTTCCCCTGGAAAACATCTATATATGCATCATCACAGAGACCTAGTTCAAGACCGATGACAGCACTCCTTTAATGCAGGATTTCAATACCTGCCACAAGGTCAGGCCTATCACCCGAGATGAAAAGGTGATGGTGTCTAGATATTCTTAAAGAACATTTCATCTCCAGACTTGCTAGGTGAGATAATGACATGGAATTCCTCTGCATCCAACTTAGCATTAACAAAACTCCTTACTGTGTCATACTTAACTATAGGTCCCCTCTATGTACCCCATCAGTCCATATCTCTACCTAACTAATATGGTGTCCCTATGCATTAAGCCAACACCATTATTCTAGGAGACTTCAATCACATTTTCTTCCAAAATTGCCATTTTGAGGAAGGATTATTAGGGGAGAGCAACATTTTGAGCCAAAATTGGGGACAATGGAGAGGTTTGGATATTCCTAATTCTACAAAGCGATTTGCACATACCTCTCAACCTCTTAATGCAGGAAATCTGGACAAGGCTAAATATATTGGGGGGACATACAAACACTACTAAAAATTGCTCTTGTATAAACTTAAGACAGTTGATAGAATAACAGGTCTTGCATTAGCATGCATTTTTCTGAAGGTTATGATGTCTGAAACTCAAATGTCTGTCATTTAGTGACTTCATTGTATGAGGAACAAACCAAAAATAAGAAGCAAATATCTATTCATTCTGCAAAGATATGGACAACTGAGAGGTATAGCTCAACCGAGGCTGTCTGAGTTTGCTACCCCCCCCCTCACAAAATCATGGTTGAATGGAGCCTCCCCCCTGCAGCCATTCCAATGTCCCATTCCTTGGTTATTTTGCCCCATTTACCATAAACACTGTAATGTGCATACTGCTTTACTTCTGCAATGATTTAGATTTTATTTGAAAGTTTTATTTTGCATTTTACAGCACAAACTCTAATACATATCTGTTAAACAAAGCAATGCAGTCTCACAATGAAAATAGACTTAACATTAAAACTTCTCTGCCCTTGAAACTCACATGCATTGAAACAGCATTGAAACCCACATTCAAAGAAAATACATTTTGCCAGTGGCAGATAAATATTAACTCTGGGCTGTCTTCAAAATCATAGGCCCCTTGAACATAACATACACATGCTCTTTGATACACCTTCCTGACTGTATTACATTATATTCCTTGTACAATACAGTACAGTTGTTAGAGGGCATTTTAAATTTATTGTTTTGAACATTTTTCCAGTAAACAATGAAACAAAATGCATACACCAATGACAAAACTGCCCAATTCAGAACATTTCCATCATAAAAAGTCTACTCACTCAACCTTCTATCGTCCACCAGTATCAGTAAAAAATATGCACAATCTCTGAAGTAGTAAAATCCACATTAAAGAAATTTGTAACTAATAAAGAGGTTGCTGCTAGCAAACAACTTTATATGTCATTGTTTCATCTACAAATAAAGTGTCTGTTGCCCTTGAAGAATAAATTGCCTTTGTTGCATGCAATAAAAAATGATAAGCTAGTAATACCGCAATAAGGAATGGATAGCAAACTGATAACAGGTTCATAGTTACTAGGTATCTTTGCCAAAAAGGACTGCAGCATCCACCCCCTTTAGAACACAGTACAGTATCAACAATGCATCTACCTACTGTGGGAGTAGAACCCACAGCTTTCAGCATCAAAAGCAAGTACACTATCTGTTGTGCTATTAACAATGCAAGCAGACTAAACATAAGCAGCACTAAACTTTTGCTCCCCTGCAGCTCTCAGCTCCTTATAAAATCTACTCGACACTCAGCTGTATCTCTGAACTTTGCAGCACAAGAAATCTGGAAAAAGCCAAAATTTATTGGGGGGGACAAAAGGCCAAAAACCAGGGACACATTTTAAACATTGCTTGTATAATGTTGGAAAGTTGCTAGAATAAAATACTGCGTTACCACCATACATTTCACTGCCACATCTTGAACCCAGGGGACCCTGGGCAAAACAGTCAGAGCAACATACCACTACGCCATATCAGCTGTTTTGTAAAAGAGGACGACTGAAACTTAAATGCCTACCATTTAGTGAATTCAGTTCTCACCATAGCACAGCTGTCAACCTCTTAGCACAAAATACCTAAACAAAGCCAATACTGGGTGAATACAGCCCCCAAACATTCAGTGAATTCAGTTCTCACCATAGCTCTCAACCTCTTAGCAAAAAACACCCAGACAAAGCCAGTAATGGGGGAATATAGCCCCCAAACATATTCAGTGAATTCAGTTCTTACCATAGCTCTCAACCTTAGCACAAAACCTGGATGAAGCCAATAAATATCTGAACAAAGCCAATACTGGGTGAATACAGCCCCCAAACATATTCAGTGAATTCAGTTCTTACCATAGCTCTCAACCTTAGCACAAAACCTGGATGAAGCCAATAATGGGGGGGGGGAATACAGTCCCAAAGACAGGGATACATTTCAAATATCCATCTTGTACACTTAGAAAATTGCTAGAATAAAAGCTTTTGTTACCATGCACTTTCTGAAGAATATGAAGTCTGATATTGAAATGAGTGTCCATTTTTTTAACATTTGTTAACCAGGAAAGTCTGACTTGGAAAAAAAGCAAATTTTTAGCAGAGGCCCAGGGAGAAACACTCCACACAGCCAAGAATCAAACCAGAGAACATGTAGCTGTCAGGCAACAAGGACACAAATACAGAAACCACAGATTTTATGAGGAACAGAAAAAGTATGAGGGAAAAACCTGCAACATTTTTACAAATGGTGGTGGTTAGGGAATTCAGGCTCTTGCCACTTGTACCAAGGTACAGTTTCAAGCCATATTCTCTACCCACCACCATGTAACACCTGGGGCATTTTACACGGACTTCTTTCTTCTTAAAGAAGAATGCACTAAAAAAAAAAAAACTTTTTTTAAATTATAGCATTAACTAGTCAGCCGATTCCAGGGGGGTGCAAGTGCACCCCCTTGCACCTGCCTGCGGGCACCCTTGTCAAAAGGCCATATCATCGAATTTGGTTTTCTCGAGAAGAAAATCGCAAAAATTAAATACCCGAACAGAGAATTTTTCCCAGGGCAAGTAAACACTTGCCCAAACTCCAATGAAACACAGAAGAGTAAATAAAACCCACCTAGGTGGGCTCCGTCACCCACACCCCCCCCAGCTATATATACCAACTCCAGGATCACACTACAGTGTAGAAAAGGGCATGTTAGGCAAGTGTTTACTTGCCCTGGGAAAAATTTGATGTTCGGGTATTTTGTTTTTGTGATTTTCATCTCACAATAACAAAATCTGATGATATGGGCCATTTGAATATTAGAAGGGGATCTGGTAGAAGATAGGACAGGTGTATCCCTGCACAGACAGTTCTTGAAATTACAAAAAAAAAAAACAGTCAGGCAATTAACATATTGTATGTCTCTATAAGACACTTGACAACATTTTATTTTACCTATAATCCTCACTCATTTTTTTCTAGACTTACAATTATTGAAACTATACTTTCAATGATTGTATTGAACTCACTGCAGTGATATTTAAATAAAAAATTAATAAATAAATGATGTTTCTTCTTTTAGTCATCTGTGGAAAAGGGGTAACAAAAAATACCATAAATACTAGATTTTCTTTGAAGAAAACCCACCAGAGAAAATAGCAGAACAGGTAAAATTTAGTGCAATTGCCAACAATACCATGACCTCAGCTGTGTTTGTGGAGGATGCTGTTTCTGCTGGCCTTCCTCCAGCTGACCCTGATCTATGTCATAAATCCCCAACAGTGGTCAATAACCTAATAATACAGTCTCCTAGCAGTCATCAGTTTTACAGCTAGTATCCCTCTGGTTGTCTTTCATGATGACCCCCACACACCCTACAATGGTATTAATAATTCACAAAAAATGCCAATTCTTTTTCTTGAACCAAATTAAAGCTCTTTATCAAAAAGTTAATGGAATAGTATGGTAGCGTTCCTCTTACGGCTGACTTGATTTACCTGCTTTCTAAGCAATGTAGTATGGTAAATGCAGTCAGGACTTGAAAATGATAAGATAAGGGTTCAAATCTATATTCATTCATTGCTATGCACTAGATATGAAGCAATGAATTAAACGTTCAGTGAATTATCTACAGGCTATAAAAATATAAAAAGAGGTAACATCACACTAAAGATAGATCATAGCCACTTCTCTGAGTTCTCCTGGAAGATGTACAAAAGGCTACTTTGCTTATTTTGCCATTTGCCATGTGAATATATTCCTCTGTATGCATGCATGAGCACTTCTAATTCTAGTTTTATTTATTTATATCAACCATGCAAGCAAAATCACCTACGCTTCAAAGAAGATCCCTGTTTTTACTTTGTATCAAAGGTCTTCATAGAAGTAAATAATACATTTTGATCAAAATAAACTGCTCGTGATTATACAGCAATGCAGAAAAGTCTGAATACTTAAAGCCAAGGTACCATGCTTTGTGGATTCCTAGTTCTGAAATCTATAGAACTGTTTAATTTGTGAATAAAAGAAAATGGTACTGTGGCCTATCTTTTTCTATGAATTATAGTGATCATAGGTTCTACTCCCAAACTAGGAATGTAGCAAAATATACAGTGCTGCATAAAAAACCATCACTATGAAATTAAATATTTCATAATAATTGGATACTTTATATAAATATTGTCACTGCTGAAGTAACACCCCAAACCCATGTGCAAAAATGAGAAAAAGGGGTTGTGGATGGATAAACATGTATGCACACACACATACACACACACACACACACACACACACACACACACACACACACACACACACACACACACACACACACACACACACACACACACACACACGTGTGTATATTTATTATATATAGAAGTAGTGAAACTTCGAAAAATAACTACGGAGATCACAGTACAGCATGGAATGGAAATATTCCCTTTTCCTCGCTGTAGTGCGATCTCGGAGTTGGTATATTTAAGTAGGGGGGGTGCAGGGGGGCTTGCCCCCCTGCAAAAGCATGTCTTTGTTATTTTTTTTTTATTTGTGAGGCGATCAGGTGCCTAGACGTAATCGAAAGTGCACTTTCATTGAAGTGCACTTTCGCTGAAGTTGGGTTCTACTTTTCATTTTTGGTTAAGAGACAATTCGTTGTAAAGTACTAGACCCATATATATATATATATATATATATATATATATATATATATATATATATATATATATATATGTATATATATATATATATATATATGGATTTACCTGAAAACACCGAAAAACCACAAAACATCGACACTGGCATAGCCGACACCACATCACCAACAACCAAAATCTCGACAACACAATAAAATCATGAAAAACTAATATAAACTTCCATTTCAACTGCTAGCAGGGGGACTACACCCCTCTGAACCCCCCCACATCCCCTGTAACTTTAATATACCAACTCCAAGATCGCACTACAGTGCAGGAATGGAAATCTTTACATTCCGCACTGTAGTGCAATGCAGGTTCCCCATTGTCGGCAATCCAAATGTCAATCATATGGTGTCGGCCATATGGTTGTCGACATTCTGGACTGTCGGCAATGTCAGGTAGACCCATATATATATGTATACATACTGAATAAAAGCATCCTTGTTTTATTTATTTATTTATATATTTATATATGTGTGGCTTGATGAGCCACTCTACAGAAAGGAGTCCCACCCGGGAAAATAGATTACAAGCTGCCAATTTTTAACAGTCATACTGTTATGGCAGGTATCCCAGTACATAAGGAATATGGTGTTATTATTATTTCAAAAATATGTGGACTAACATATGACCTGGTTGACACTTTCTTACAAATAAAGGATGCATCAGCCAGTCATTTGCATTTTTATGCAAATTGAAAGAGACATTAACCAACATGCATTTATGTATTGTGTGCGTATAGCTATAGAGATTTATATAAATTTATACATGGATATAGATAGATATGGAGAAGGGACTGATAGCTGATCCAGAATAAACTAAGTGTTAAAGATATTTCACTTTCTCCTGTTACATATTAGTAATTTATGATGTTTCACACTTCGAAGAGGTAAATAATGTTTCTTCATCTCTTTGAACTTATCTTTGTTTAATTCTACAGTGTTTTAAACATTCTAGGGTTACAATCTACTGTTGGCTTTTAAACTAGTATTTTCGGTACAGATATGGTGAAGTTTGCTTTTTGAGGGACTCAATGTCCCACCTGTAGATGCAGGCATTTCAGATTACATTTCAAATCCTAAAACCCTAACATTCTTTCTAATGTACATTTCCACCTAGTAAAAATCCCGCAGACTCATCCATATGCATTCTGATTTCATCATCACTTTTTTCTAAACTGTCACAGTTTTTTGACAATCAGCTTAGCATCTCTGCACAACATACCTTCTCCGTGGCATTAATGTTGTATGAGTTTGTGGAAATTGTAAAATTATAGTCTTCATAGACGTTACTTCATGGAAATAATGCAGTTGTTGAAATTAAATAAATACAGTTTCTCCTAGAACTAGTTGAAAATAAGAAATAATGGCTTTATTGGATGGAAAAGTGCACATAACTGATAAAGACTGGGCAGAAAAGATCTCATTTCTGTGCAAATGTCCCTAATATCAAAGAAGGTATAGAAGATAAATATAGAAAACTTAATATGCCAGAAGATAAAACTGGGAAATGTTATAGCTACTTACACTAGCATTGCCAGAAACTGGAGGATCATCCAAAACACAAGGGCCACATAATACTTCAGGACATTTGTTTTTCAGGACTTTGCTTCTCAGTGTTGTTAATATGAAAATGAAAGAGATGACTCTTTGTGTATGTCACAAGGACAAGTTGTCAAGTCACTTCTATGTTTTAGGGCTTAGCACTCACTGTTCTAAACTTTCTTCACAGCTGGTAGCCCTTACCTAACATGTCTTACTTGAAACACAGCTCTGGCACAATGCGTTTTTCTTCTAAATAAAACATCATTCATATGTGTCTATGTTGTTACACATTCACTCATTTTAATTATACAGTGAGAAGGAGGTTGCTAGGATGTCATGTATATCGGACTACTAGCAGGATATGCCCTGATATATCTAAGAAATAATAATAAACAAGCCAGTATGCTGACTGAGAATACAAGAGTACCTATCCACTGTATCTTTCGGTCAGAGATCAACTCCCAAAACCATCACTGTATAGTCTCAGTTCTCTTTTTCATCCCAGCGAGGAATATAATCTTTGTTAAGTGGTTCAAAACCAATTAAAGCAAAACCCCATAGGCTTTGCAGTTGTAACCTTTTAGTAGACCGAATGCTGATAAAGTCAAAGCTAGTCACCTTTGCTTTCTATCTTTCTACAAGGTGACAATAAATGGCTTATGCTGGAGGGCCCGTGTCACTTTGACAATGGCACAGAAAGTTTTACAGATCTTCTAACTTTACTCACAGCTTTTGCTTTGTAAACAAGAAGTTGCAAAGGCAGACAGAATGACCCATGTTTTATTGAAATACTAACAGTATTTGCCAACTAGCAGGTAACTGAAGCCTTTAGTAATGTCTGTGACCTAATTTAATTACATTAATTTTCAATTTAAATTCTGTTTTTGCTTCCTTGCTAGATTACCCATATATGTTGGGTGATCCACACTATGAAATACAACTTTGCAGGAGTTACTTATCAGTCTGCTTGAGTTTACTTCATTACCTGGTGTGACAAAATCCTCTCTGTTCCTCACCGGGACACTGGTGCTCCTAAAGAACTTATAGATCAAATGGTCAGATACATGTCCTGCTGGCATCATGTCATCCTATTTTTGGGAGTTTCCCGTAGAACTAAATCACACAACACAAATATATCATGATAGGATTAGTACTATACTTGCTTTATCTGCACTGTTCGATACTTTGTGGACAAATCTGGGATATCTCTATATCTTATGTTCATGATCAGAACGTATCTGAGCTTGGAAGATGAAGGCATCCTGAAGATGCTTTACCTTCTCAAGCTCAGCCTGCCCCATAATACATGAAGTGCAGTTATGGACATGGCTTCCCTGTACTGCATACAGTACCAGTGCTCATGTACCAATGCACAAACAGCTTGATTCCAACTGGACAGTGACCCATAGTGACTTCCATTCCAAAGGCCATCAGGCTGAAATGATGCAGATTTGAAAAGGCCATCATTCTGAAGACACAGAATAATAAGGCAGCTAACAAATCACTACATAATCTGAAAACAAATGAGATAACAAAACCTTGGATGTTATTTTATTCTTTTAGCAGAAGATGAGGAAGGTAGATAATTGTAGGCACAACTGAGCCTCTACAGTGAGTTATGTTTGCATGTGTAAATGTGTGTGTGTGTGTGTGTGTGTGTGCGTGTGCACGTGCGTGTGCGTGTGTGTGTGTGTGTGCACGCATGTGTTTGTGTGTGTGTGTTTGTGTGTATGTGTGCGCATGCGTGCGTGTGTGCATGTGTGTGTGTGTGCGTGTGTGTGTGCGCATGCGCACGTGTGCATGTGTGCGTGTGTGTATGTGTGCACGCGCGCGCACGCTTGTGTGTGTGCGTGTGTGCGTGTGTGTGTGTGTGCATGTGTGTGTGCATGTGTGTGTGTGTGTGTGTGTGTGTGTGTGTGTGTGTGTGTGTGTGTGCGCTTGCGTGCGTGTGTGTGCATGTGTGTGTGTGTATGTGTGTGTGCACGTGTGCGCACGTGTGTGTGTGAGCGCAAGCAGGTGTACGTGCATGGACATGTGACATACACCTGCTTACAGAGGCACATCAGAGCAGTTTGTTGACATTAGGGCTTCACACAATACATGTCATTACCATTCTTTTTAACATTTTCATTACTGTCGCTTCTGTGAGAGTTACAAATTCACATCAGTTGCAAAAAGGAAAAATTACACAGCAGTATTATAGATCAATAAATAACAGCAGGTTCTAAAAGCAACATTAGGACAGTATAGTAGGTATAAGTGGGATATGCTGTTAATAATAGATGATGTTTTAGTACAGCATGTCAGGTATTGGAAGGGGGAATATGGTATTAATAATAAATGCTGCATCAATCCTTCTTTAAATGGCTCCACAGAGGGGTCTCCGTATGCTCACTGGACTGCACATTCAAAATATTATATACAGCCCTACATGTCCTTGAAATTCACAACAGTTCTGATACCACTTGAAAATCTCGAACAGGAGAACAAACAGACATGTATGGGACCACACATGTACATAGAAATTCAAGAGTCCTGTCGGTACTCTGGTTCAAGATCATTTTGATTTTACATGTCATTTATAAATTAATCTTTGGCATGATCATAAAAGCAATGGAATATTCCAGCTATGACTGGCTATCTGCAAAATAGAATAATAAAATAAAACATTGACAATGCAATACTGGAAACAATACTTAGAAAAACAAAATAATTAAAAGCCAAAATTGTTAAAACATTGATTCTATATGAAGAAAAAACAGTGATAACAATAAGAAACTGAAGCAAAACTAGATCCATAATTGCTATGATTAGGAAAATACACTGGTATAAAAGTAATAAAACAGGGCGAAAGCTATTCAGTGACTTACGGAAATAGTGCTTTTATATGTTTAGGCAAGTCTTCAGACTGCTCTGCAATATAAGAGCTACAGACCCTGGAGATGTGTGCAGTTTTATTGTATAGCAACACACAATTGTCCTAATCCAACATATCTCCCAAATCATTAATAACATCCAAAAAGAAAAGGGTGATCAGTTCAGCCAAGTAAGATTTCCCTTCAGGCAAGAAAATGTTGGATTAAAGCAATCTGAAAATATTCCATTACACACGGACACAAAACCAAAGTGTGGAACCAGCTCATGGGAATGATTTTAATAGTGAGTCAGAGGAAGGACAATGGAAAATGTCATTTATTCAATAACGTTAAAGGATGTTAGGCAGTGATACTCTGTGTGGAATCCTGTAAGTGCCACAGTGCTGTTATGCTGTAGCTTGTCTGTGTATGTGTGTGCTGATGTGCAGCTACGGTACCATAACAAAATAACATGCTATGCATGCATGTTTGTGTGTGTGCTGGTGTGCAGCTACAGTACCATAACAAAATAACATGCTATGCATGCATGTTTGTGTGTGTGCTGGTGTGCAGCTACAGTACCATAACAAAATAACATGCTATGCATGCATGTTTGTGTGTGTGTTGATGTGCAGCTACGGTACCATAACAAAATAACATGCTATGCATGCATGTTTGTGTGTGTGTTGATGTGCAGCTACGGTTACCATAACAAAATAACATGCTATGCATGCATGTTTGTGTGTGTGTTGATGTACAGCTATGGTATCATAACAAAATAACATGCTATGCATGCATGTT
This sequence comes from Protopterus annectens, assembly GCF_019279795.1. Lineage (NCBI taxonomy): Eukaryota > Metazoa > Chordata > Ceratodontiformes > Protopteridae > Protopterus > Protopterus annectens. The sequence continues at coordinate 22,223,433 of NC_056733.1, forward strand.
TGTGTGTGTGCTGGTATGCAGCTACAGTACCATAACAAAATAACATGCTATGCATTCATGTTTGTGTGTGTGTGCTGGTGTGCAGCTTCAGTGCCATAACAAAATAACATGCTATGCATGTGCTGTGTATAAGTGGCATCTGTGGGAAGAAAACCTTTATGTACCAGTGATGAGTATAACCATCAATTTCTTCTAGGACTTTTATGAACTGCCCTCCTCATCTGACCCAAGTGGCTTCCCAATATCTATGATACCTGCTGCATGCTAGTTACTCACATTACTCTAACTGCCTGAGATCTGAGGTGTACCTTCACCCATTAGGCCTGCTGACTTCCTGGGAATTGCAGTTTGTTATATGTTCCACATAATACACAGAAAAAAAAACACTCCCCTGAGGAAGAGGAGGCCAGCTCTGTACAGGAGGATGATGAAGATTCCTGGTACTTGGAGTGCTAATGTGCAGTGACACACGATGTGTACACTGCTCAGAGCATCACATGATCCCATTTGGTACCTGTTTTCCTTCTTATTAATGCTGTATCCTGCTAGGGCAGTGGCCTACAGTAGTAGTCAGGCATATAGGTTGTCTCCCTTGTCCAGCATTTGACAGCATTCTTGTAACCACTTCATCTTCTACCCTCCTGGTCAACATGGAGCTCTAGTCTGGACACAGTGTGATGGTTGCATCAACTGATGTTGTCCCATTATGTCAGTATGACAGCTGATTTCCGAAATGTTTTCCTACATGCCTATAGAAAACAGCTTCCCCTGTGTTTGAGCATGAGATCTTGTACCACCAACAAAATATCCTGATATAATATAATGTTTTTATAGATCTTAGGAAATAAAATTTGGAAAATGAGTAGAAAAATTGACACCCAATATGAAAACATGTTTAGAGTGCTAAGTATCACATTCACTCAACAAACAGTAGCTGCCACTGGTATCCAAATGCAATTTAAAATGCCAGATATCATAAAAAGTGTTTTTTTTTTTTTTTTTTTGTGAAGTTACTCTGCTGGAAAGGTGTACTCTGGTAATTTTAGTTTCTGTGCATTTGAAAAGTGACTGTTCTAATTATAAAGGTACAGGCAGGAAAATTATTAAAAAATGCAGGTTCAAGAACAAGGTGACTTAGTATGAAACTATATTTGAGGATTTGTTTGTTACCATTTCATTTATTTAATTTCTGTTTAACTGGAATGGTCAACAGACCCTTTTTCAGCCATGATATGAGCTGAGTAAGAAAAAAGTAAAGTGATAATAGGAAAAATGTAATAAAAATGAATATATAATGAGATTATGCAGTCGAGGATAGCACTATTACAATATTCAATACTTACAAATGTAGCCCAATAATCATAAAGTCTTCACATAACAGAGAAGTAATGTAGTAATATTATCAGTGCAGTGAATAAATGAAGGCTGTTAGAGTAATTCCGCTTACTTTAGTTTTGAACAAGCTGAGTCACAGACATTATCAGGTCACCAAAATTAACCTGTATTCAAACACCATCTGAACATTGGGGAAAACAGTATTTCCTAGACAAACCATAGTTACAGCATCAAATTACAGACAAGACATGCTTACAATGATTTTGTTACACAAAACCCATTAGATTCCCAGAAAAAAACATAATAATCACACAAACACCTCCAGTTATACTGGATCACAGGTGTCTATGCTATGAGATATACAACTGGCATAAGATGGGAGAAAACGGTGTGAGAGGAGTAAAAAGTGGTGATGAAGTACAACTTGTGTCGATTTTTTAAACATCTTTATTAAATTATCACTTAGGACACAGGCACACATAGTTTAACAGAAAAAACACCAAACCATTTTTACATTTTCCCACTTAAATACATTATACATCATATATATTTTCTATGATATTATCATCAGTCCAACATCATAAAAATTGATGAATTCCTGCCTTCCCTTAAAAGTCACTACTTCTCCTCCTGAACATTATTATGCATGTATTCGTCACACAATTTCCATGTACTTCTATGTAATTTGCTCCTTCCCTTTTCTAAAGATCCCGCTTCCAGTTCTTTTATATTTAATACCTGAAATACAATTGGTGTAGACTTTAATTTCCATTTTCTAGTAACTGTTTTTTTTGGCAGCCAGCAGAATCAAACTATGTCTAGGCAATTCATATCCTGCACCCCAGCTCCAAAGAATCATTTCCTTACTTACAGCCATTTGCTCACCCATTATTTCTGATAGAGTACTTAGTAGGGACTTTTTTAAATCTGCCAACACACTATACTCCAAAACATATGTTCCCAGTTAATTATTTGTTCTCCATCACACCTCCAACATTTGCTATCTACCTGAGAAAAAAATGATTTCATGTCTGTTTGAGGTATAAAACTATCTATGCAAACACTTCCAAGCTAAGATCCTAAACCTTCTGGACTTGGTCACAGATCTGAAAGCCTTACATATCTCTTCCCATTGTTTTTTTAATTGCTTTTCCAGTCTCTCTTCGCAATCTTTTCTAACCTCATCTGATTGAGTCATACAGTTATCATGCAACATTTTATATGCCCTACTAATTATCTGTTTTTAACAGCTGCTTCTGTTCCAGATTCAGCTAGAGCTCTACCAGAGGAGGTCTTTGACTTCAATTTTCTCCGTCCCTTTCTCTTTGCCTGTACACTAAGATCAAGCCCTGGTAGGGAAGGCAGTTTCTAGCCTGCGATCCAAATGCCTTCTTTTCCTTATCCCACTCTATTACCTTTCCTGCTTGAGTTATTTACTTCAAATATCTTGGCTCCTTTTCCAGGTTTCTCTGGTAAATTCCAACCCCCTTGTGCCTACTTACTATAATCCGTACTTGCAGTCATCACTAACAGCAAAATCTCTTCCCTCTATTTTCGTATTGGCTTAGTTCTTAAAATAATCTCTGATACTTTATGAATACACTATTCCATATGGTTATTATTTTTTTAAAGATCTGCACCCAAAATCACATTGTCTCTTTCTATTTCTTGAACTTCACGCTTTCTTCATCATCTTCCCATTCCACTTTGAATTATAACCTTCTGCATGTGTTTTGTATATGAGCCTTATCTGTGCAGCTCTAAAATAGCCCTTCAAATCAGGTAAACCTAAACCACCTTGTTCTATTGGAAGGATCAGTTTATCCCACTTAACTCTTTCCCTCTTACCCTCACAGATAAATCCCTTCTTTTCTTTATTAATTATTGTCCACATCTTCACTTCGGGTTGATAAAAGTATGCCTGACCCATATACAAGACTAAAGGGACTACATATATTTTTACCACTTGGATCTTACTAATCATAAATAAGTGTTTCTGCTTTCTCAGTTTTTGTATTATCTTTTGTGTTGTCTCTTTTCACATATCCTTAGCTGCCATAACAGAAGCCTTTTTAATTAATGCTCCTAAATACTTCATCTTATCAGATCCCCATAATTATGGGTATTGCTGAACCAGTTTGTGTGTAGGTACATAATTTATGGCTATAACCTTTGTTTTATCTTTATTAATTTATAAACCAAAAAGACTTGAATTTGTCTCATAATGTTGTATAACACTGAGATGTCCTTTTCTGGATTTATTGGGTACGAAATAATATCATCTGCAAATAAAGCAACGTTTTCTTGATTACCATACCAACTATATTTTTGTATTTCTGAGTCCCTTATTTTCTTTGTCAATGGCTTCAAATATAAAGCAAATAACAAAAGGGGAAAGGGGGCACCCCTGCCTGGTTCCTCTGTCCAAACACAGTTTATCTGAAAGGAGCCCTCCTACTTTAATTCTTGCCTCCACTCTTCATATATCCTTCAGATTAACTTTATTATTGTTATTAAGGAATATAAATAGCTTACTTTGTCAAATGCTTTCTCTGCATCAAGACCTACCAACAACAGAGGCATTTTCATCATTGTTCTATTAATGTTGTCAAATGTTTGCCTCTCCTCCACAAAACCACATTGATCCATATCTATCAGTTATGGCAACAACTTTGTCATTCTTTTACCTTGTATAGACATAAACACTTTGTAGTTTGGGTTTAAAATTGAAATGGGTCTTTATGAAGCTGGTTCTGAAGGGTCTTTGCCATCTTTAGGTAACAAAGCCACCACAGCTTTCTTCCAAGAAGTTGGTGCTTCCCGTCCTTTTAAAATACTGTTAAACAAAATCTTCCAGACCTTTATCACTTTCTTCCCTCCAATTTCCAAACTTCCACAGGGATACCATCTGTTTCTGGAGACTTTCCAGAAGCTTGATTATACATCACTGTTTTTATCTCATCACCTCCTATTTTAACTGTTAATTGTTGAACCTTGTCTACTTCTAACCTTGGCATAGTTAAGTCTTCCATAAATATTTCCATTTATACTCTTTCTTGATTTCCACATTCTCTGCTTTACACAAATTTTTATAAAATTTCCATAATACCTCTAACACTCTGCAGGATCTCTGGTTGTTTTTCTTGTTATAGGTTCTCCAAGTCTGGCAACATTCCTTTCAATGTCCTGTTGCCTAAGTTGTTGTGCTAAACATTTTGTTCTCTGGAGATATCAAAAATAGATGCTTAACTGCATATATTTCTAAACTCATTGTACTATCCAGACACTCCCTTTATTTTCTCTTTAACCTTCTGCATTTACTCTTCATCTTGTTCTGAAACAGTCCCCCTATTCAGTAATACTTTAACCTTAGTCAGATCCTCTAAGTAATTTCTATTACTGCATAACCATATTTCTTTCTCTTTTATTTCTTCCATATTTTTAAACTCCATTTTCATTTTATCCCAGTCACTAGTTATAACTTCTGTAGATATTTCTATCTTCCATAATAACTCTTGAATAATTTCTACTACCCATTCCTTAAATTCTTCTCTTTTTAACAGGTAGGCAGGGACGTACTAGTGTTTTATTTTCACTTTATTACCCTCCATTTTTATCTTAGTTTTTATTGGCACATGATCACAAATTGTTATTGGACGTCTGTCAAAGCTTTCAATTTAATCAATCTATCTAGTCTAGCCCAGGTATCGTACCATGGGAGGATAATATGTAAATTCTGTCTGAGTTTCTTCTACTGAATTCACATCTTCCATACCAATATTTTTATAAATTTCTTCAGAAATCTACTCTCTTTTGTTATATAGTCCTGTCTAGGTCCTGCAGTATATCCTCACTATTGTAATTCAAATTCCATTCCTCACCTATGAACAGTATTCCCTGTTGAAAGCTGATTATTTCTCTCAAAATTTTCTTAAGCGACATAATAGCCAATTTAATTGTAGTATAAATATAAACCATTGTAATCCTCCTCTTCCCAATAGCCCTTAACTACCACAAATTTATTATGTTGTAATTTTTTCCTCATCTATCACTATTGGAGCCCCTCTAGTAATTAGTATAATTACCCCCCCCCCGTTTTCCGTTGTCCCAGATATTCTGCTGAATAGCCATTTGAAATCCTTTCTTTATCAAATTCACATGATCGTTTATTTCCAAATGTGTCTCTTGCAGCATTAAATTAAACTAATGCACAAACCCGCACTCCAGTGTAGGGAAATAGAGAAAGAACAGCACCACAGTTCCTGCAGCATTGCTGCTTCCACTCTGCATTTCTTAATATAATTCAATACTCTTTCCTTTTTATCTATACATGCAAGGACATCACCTTCCAGGATAATATGGACAACATAGCCATCACGATAAAAAGCTATTGTTCCCACCTATTATAAATGACAGTTTTTTGAATGTGTATTTCCAGCTTCTGTGTTACATGCATATACTAATGTTTGGCAGGCGGATCTTTTGTACAGTTATTTCTTCTCATATCCCCTTGAACATATATCACATTTTTCAAGACTTTTTGTTTTAATGAAAATCCTAGAACAAAAAAAATAAATACAAAGCACTCCCATCCCCTTATAACTTGGATCAAACACACACAACTATGTGTATCTTTAAAACATGATGTTTAACCTCCAAAAGGAAACAATTCCCCCAAATTGACAGCTGTACCTACAGACATTATCTGACCTAAAATTAAGGTTACCCATGGTAAAGAGCATGCTACAGCCCACACTGATTACTGATTGTTGATCTTTTCTTCTCCCCCCCCCCATATATAAAAAACATCTTGTATGCTTTTAGCAAACATTACATTTTAGCCCTAAGAAAAGGTGTACTAGCTATCTTTAAATAAAACTAAATTGCACACTGTTCTATTAAATGAATTAAAGTACTAAGGTTGCTAGGGAGGTTGTTACCTCTTATTCACTTACCATAATTTCAAACTTAATTTTTTCACTGGGAACACTGAAAGGTATGCATTCTGTGCAACCCATGCCAAACAAATGCAGAGGGTTCATGTAGCCATAAGGGAACAAATGTTAATAAATGAGAGCTATCTCCTCAGGCATAAAAGAAGTCCTGTTTTATGGGGAATAAAAAGCGCTTAACTAATCTATCAGTATCTTGGCTACTGTAATTGGAATAAATTGCTTTTTATGCTTACATACCTGATGGAGTTCTATTTTCTGCCTGTTGAGATGGCTCTCATTGGTTAATGTAGCTGATTACAGTAAGTGCTGCAGAACAGTGGGCTATAACATGGGAGCCACATTTTTCAGAAGAACTACAGAACCAGAGGAGAGGTCTGAAGTATGATAGTTGATAAAGAATGCTGAACAATAACAAGAAATAATGTTGGTGGCATAAGACACAAGCTAGCATTATGCATCTTTGGCAATCTCTGATTAATAGGAAATATCTACAATATCTGCAGTAAAAATGCCAGGGAGAGGTAACTCTTGTGATGTGATAGACATACAATCTAAAAAAGTGACTTGTGTGATATTATATAACAAAACAAATACCAGATTATTTGACCGAGGTCCTTGTCATCAATAAACTGCCCTTGGCTGAAGGTTCACTGACCTCTGAAGGGATTATCGAATGCAAACGGTTATGACAGCTAATATTCTCTACATGGACGCTGTACCCATGCCAACAAAAAATGTGTTGCAAGATTATTTTAGAAATATCTGTGCAGACTTTGGAAAATGTTGGTGTCACTCTGTCAACTAATGTAGTTAGACAACAAATATCCATGCATAATGTCCAGAATGCCGACAACTGCAGCAAGGTAACATAACCATGAAGCTGTAATATTTTACTGCAGAAAAGGATGAAAATATCCAACAGGGGAACATACTAGATGGAGATGCCTATTCCAGCAAAATTATGACCCAGAAGCTATCTGTTGGTTGATGTGGTGCAACTGGATATTAACATGTGTGTGTGTGTGTGTGTGTGTGTGTGTGTGTGTGTGTGTGTGCAATGTATATTTAATGCAGCAAACAGTTTTTAGAGATCTTAACTTTACCTACACTTGGATTTGGGGAAGAGGCTACATTTAAACATGTATCCAACTATTTTATTTATTGTCATAGACTGAAAATTTCTATGAACCTGGTTACAGTATCTCTATCAATCAGAAGCTGTACTATATTTTGAAGTTAACAAGTTACTTAACAAGAAATCCAATGTCATTATAATCTGCATGCCAGGAAATGAAACCAGACTAAGTACAGTTATAGGATTTTCCAGTTATGCAAAATTGTTAGCTTTCCTGTGGTGGCTGCACCGTTATTATATGCAGGAGAACTCTAAAGAGATACAAGTCCACCTTCAGCTACTGAACGTCATTACACTGTCATGAAATAGTCAACTTAGAGTCCCAGATCATGTGGCTGAAGTCAGCATAGCGATTTTGGCATAGTCCTCCTGATCAGAGCAGACAAGGATGCACTTGTGTAAAATGGCTCTACATGAGTCATTGGGGAAAGCAAAACAAAGACTCTTTGTACCAAAGGCAAGCGTCCAGTCTGGTGGACCCCAGCCATAAACAAACTCTACAACAAAAGGAGGAAGCTACTACAAGATAGAGCAAAATCCTTAAAAGGTAAGACACCCTTGATCACTATAAGTAAAAAACTAAGAGCTCTCATAAAATCATCCAAAGCAAATTTCGAGAGAAAAATAGCTAAAGACTCAAAAGACAATCATAAGGCCTTCTTTAGCTATGTTAGAAACCTGGGAGGAAACTCCCAGATATGCTCAGAGCTAGTTCAAAATGATGTGAAGATTACTGATCCTACAGACATTGCCAACATACTGGCTGACAGGTTCAGTGCAAACTTCTCCCCTCCCCAAAAGGAGAGATATCTATACCAAACGATTGCAGCCCCCAAACATCTCCAGCGCCCAAGTGAGAACTGCTCTCTCCAAAGCAAAAACACAGCATCCATGGGACCTGATGGTGTCCCCGGCTGTGTGCTCCATGAACTCAATGAGGAATTAAACCCACAGCTAGGACAGCTGTATAATCAAAGTCTTACCTCTGGATACGTACCCAGGAGTGGCGCACTGCAACTGTGGTACCACTTCACAAAGGCGGTGCCTCCACCGACCCTGGAAATTACCGCCCATTAGCTTGACAAGCCTTATCTGCAAAGCCATGGAGAGGATCATAATGGACCTCATAAATAAAGACATAGGGAATTTGCAGACTTTGGATCCAACCCAGTTTGGCTTTGTCAAAGGCAGATCATGCCTTTTAAACTTGGTTGACTTTTTCAAACAGTCACCAAAGCCATTGATGAGGGAAAGGCAGTCCATACAGCCTACCTCGATCTGGCTAAGGCCTTCGATACAATACCCCATTCGGGTATCATTGAAAAACTCATCAGCTTAAATGTCAACCCATACATCACAAGATGGGTTGCAAACTGGCTGAGTGACAGAACCCACAGGGTCAGAGCTGCTGGTGCCATGTCAGACTCAAAGCCTGTCACAAGTGGTGTCCCACAGGGCTCAGTCCTGGGCCCACTCTTGTTTGGCATCTACTTTTCCAAGTACAAGCAAACACAGGAGGGTTATGGCTGACAAAGTTTGCAGATGACTGCAAACTGGGCCATAGTAGAAAACACATCTGACACAGATATCCTTCAGAAGGGTCTCACAGAAACGGATAACTGGTGCCAGAGCCACGGCCTAAAGTTAAATGCCAAAAATGCATAGTCATACCCTTCGGGAAAAACAAGGTTACCCCTAGCTACCAAATAGGTGGCAATCCACTGAGCACAGAAGAAGTTATCAGGGACCTGGGGACCCAGGTTGATAGTAGTCTGTCATTCGACACCCATGTAGCTAAAGTAATTAGGAAGACCTTCTACATTGCCCACCTTATCATGAAGGGATTCTCATCTAGATCAAGGGAGGTCATAGTCTCCCTTTACTCATCACTCATCAGACCAATGATTGAGTACAATGCCCCATTCGAGATGTATCTGACCCGACACTTGCAGCAGCTGGAGAGGCCACAAAGTTCCTCACCAAAAGGATAAAGGGTCTCAAAAATCTGTCCTATGCTGCCCGACTGAAAGAACTCCAGCTCTATTCAGTCGCTTACCGCTTGCTCAGAGGTGACCTTTGCCTAACATACAAGGCCATGTCAAACCCAGATTTGATGAATATGCTTCACCTCAAAAATCTAGATCCATCAGAGCCACAAGGGCGGAGACTTAAACCTTGACACGGCTATTAATAGGACGTGCTGGAGGGATAGATTCATCACCCAAAGACTCCCTATGCTGTGGAACAAAATCCCGGTACATGTGAGGCAGAGCACCTCGCTGGCCTTGTTCAAGAGAAATCTTGACCAATGGATGGGAGATCGCAGATATACCCCAGGGATTACCTCAGTGTCACTGCTCGACAGAGGCACAGCAAAATAATGGGTATAGTTCCCCATACTAAAGGGGTGGCGTAAGCCACAAAACGATGGGCTAGGCTTGTAAATGCCCTCGGGCAGATAGCCTAGTATGAACCTATGAACCTATGAACCTATAAATAAGTTGTACTGCCTTACAAATTCTCACCAGCTTTGGAAAATGGCACATTATTTAGGTTTCTGCCAATGAAAGTAAAGTAATCAAAAAGCAAATAAAAATTAATTTCCAACATGCATGGATCTGTACTTGTCAGAATATAATGTAATGCATTTTTCTTCTTCTCTCGATTAACATATCTGCCTGGTATTTCCTATCTAAACTGTCTACACATATGATTGTCTCTGCAGTTAATACCTATGCTATTAAATGCATCTCTGATGTACTATGTCATGATGTTTCTCTAACTTCTATATTACATATTAAAAATATTTTTATTTTAAGGGATTGCTATACTTTCTTGTATATAACAATGCAAACCAAGTTTCTCAAACATATTGCAACTGCATTCAGAAAATACTGTACTTTTGCCTTGTAAATATTCCTGTTGTATATTTCTCTTTCTCTATTTCAGTGTTGTTAAGTATCTTACAATTTAAATGGTTAGTTTTTTTTTTCTTATTTTTACTAATTACTTTCCTAGAGTTTTTCTCCTTGGGTCTCCTCTGAAAAGGGCTCTCTGGGCCCAGTCGGACTAACCCAGTTAAAAAAATGTAAAAATAAATTCTGATTTTTTTCTTTGTGATTTAACATTTGAAGTATACTTTTGTACGATTTAACTTTTTCAATGCATTTTTGTGTGATTTAACATTTGAAGTATACTTTTGTACGATTTAACTTTTTCAATGCATTTTTGTGTGATTTAACATTTGAAGTATACTTTTGTACGATTTAACTTTTTCAATGCATTTTTGTGTGATTTAACATTTGAAGTATACTTTTGTACGATTTAACTTTTTCAATGCATTTTTGTGTGATTTAACATTTGCAGTACGTGTGTGTTTAATGACTGATACTATTTGTTCAATATTTTTGAAATGATATCTTCACACATCTTTTTACATTTAATATTTATATTTATTGTGGCAAATGAAAGTAATATATTTCTGCTTTACTTTGTATTTTTATTTTTCTATAACTTTTTTGAAGCTTCTATATTTCCTAACCAATTTCCTTTACCTCAGGGGTTTATAAATACAGTAATGATGAAATGTCTTCTTCTTGGAAACACCTTTATCTTTCTCCAGTGTTTTATTTTCGAAATGGATTATACTGATTTTCTAAAACTGATGTTCTTTGTTTTTTCCTTGTCACTTACCTCACACAGTTTTGATTTCTCCTAGCTAATGTTTTGGTTCTTACCCTCTGGGGAGTTGATTCAAAGTGGAATGAAGTACACGTTACTGTGAATGTTGTCTTTATTAATTCTCTTTTCTTTCCTCTATCATGTACGGCATTGTTTTATACCTCTCATCCATTCTATTTGAATTTGTTCATTTTCTTTTGTCAATGGAAGTCTTTTTTCTCACAGGGGTGTTGCAATCACTGGCCATTGCTCCTTTCTTCATGTTTCTTTTGTTGCATCTTAGGGTTCTAAAACCCATAAAAGATAAACAAATGTTTCTTTGTTGGCTTTTGTATTCTAAAACTCACACAAGGAAAAAAAAAACTTTTTATACAATGGATGGACTGCCTGCTACTTATGGGCTAACATATATCTCTGCTGGAGAATGCTTGTTTGAAAAGTACTAAAAATAATATAAAGTTGCACCTGCTTTCTTCTTCATGTGGAAACGCATACAGAGGCACGGGAAGGGCAGGGTATCAGGGCATCTGCCTCTGGTACCACACTGCAGAGGGTGACAATCAATTGAATTTATTTATGTATATCTGAATTTATTTATGTACATCAGATAAGTAAGGAAAAAAATACTTCTTTAAATATTTTTGATTTCTGCTGCTACTTACTCTCCTCCCCCTTTTATATGCCAAAAACAATGGTGCAGTCTTATGTATGTACCTCCCTAAATCAAGAGCCTGCCTTTTGATTGGGGTGGAAAGCAGCATGGGCATGTGATATCTTCTCACTTCAAGGTTAGTTTGTGGTTGTTTGATTTGAGTTCTGGTGCATTGTTGCCAGAAGGTGTTCATACGAAGGGCATCAGTTCAAGGACCACATGTCTGAAATAGGCCTTAACACTTCAACTTAACAGTTTAGTCTGAAATCCTGAACTATCATCACACCAAATAAATAGGCCCCTTATAATTTTCAGCTCTATGCCCATGAAGCCCATAATCCAGCACAAGTCAGTACTGGGTGGCCATTTTAAAAATTCATTGGTATTATTCAGTAGTTGGGCAGAGAATTTTTTTTTTCATATTCAACAGGCTTTTTTCTATTTTGATTCAGTTATGCATTAAAAACAAAGTACCATTTCCCACCTGACACAGTCTCCAGGCACTGGATTATATGCCTCTCACCTCTGATACAAAGTTAGGAAAGAATTCTACATCTCTGCCTAAGACCCAAAGCATTAATTTACTGTGCTCTGCAACACACACACACACACACACACATACACAGACACACACACACACACACACACACACACACACACACACACACACACACATACACAGACACACACAGGGGGGTAAACGATCACAGCTGTACACTGCACACTCTTACATCATGTTCTGTCAGAATACATCTGTATACCAATGGATATATTGCTTTGTTTTCTTCACCATCTCAACCTTTAACCTTGAAATGGTGATTTTTTTTTCTTTGTGGTTTAACATTTGAAAAACATCTTTGTGTGATTTAACTTTTTAGTGTATTTCTGCATGCGCTAACATTTGCAGTACAGTTTTTGTGTAATCTAACATTTGCATTACCTTTCTGTGTGATTTAATATTTGCAGTGCACTTTTTGTGCAATTTAATGTTTGCCTTAACTTTTTTGTGTGCTTTAACATTTGCAGCACATTTTTGTGTGTGTGTGTTTTAACATTGGAAGAGTATTGGCACCACAAAGAATTATGTTGATCCAGGTACTTAAACATTAGGAAAATGCTGTTCTGAAGCTTGGATGAAGACAAATGGAAACTTCATCATAATTACTACTGTAATTTCTCACAAAGTTAGTTAAAACATTAATGAATTGTCCTGGCTGTCCCTTACTAGTGAGCTGAGAATTCAAACTTCAGTTTTAATGTGCATTTGTTGAATTGCTGTTCTATTGATTCAATTTGTTTAATTTGCGTATCATCAAGTATATGCTTGATATAGTGTACAATAACTATTTTTCGAAATATTCATTTTTCTCTGAGGTCTGATGATCTCAAAAATGGTAGACATAAGTTCGGAGAGCATGGGGAGTGTAGGGGGCTTGCCACCCTGCAAAAAAGAAGATTAAAGGAAGAACGCCATATTCAATATTCATTCTTCCCCTGTATTTCCTGTTTTTTCAATGTGTACAGACTTGGAGATGCGAGTCCTGACATTTCAATAGGAAGCCATGTTGCACGCACCTGATTATTTATTTTGAGGCACCAAGCTGTTTTGCTATTCTTTTAAAAATGTAGAATTAGCTTCTTGTTAGAAATCTTTTCTTTGAGTTAGTTCTGACTATATAACCTGCAGAGACTGCAAACTAGTGGTCAAAGACCCATGTTTGGAAATTCTACAGTTCTTCCACTGATGAAAGCATCATAGTTTAAGTGGCAATAACACTTTATACACACATTAAATAATAAATTGCAGCTTTGGTGGAATTACTAATTCAGATTCTTAATTAAAAGATTATGCACATTGTGTGTGATTTTCAAAGTCTGTAATGTTTTTACAGGCCCAGCAGCTAAGCAGTGATCTTGTTCTCCTGAAGTGATTGCAAACCAGGTGATCTTTTTGGTAAAGTTATTAAAAGTTGAATTTGGTATATGAAGATGACCGTTCCACAGCTCTAGTTTCTTATTTTCCAAAGCTGCATAATGAATCTTAGACTCTGAGGTCATTGCCTTACTTCTTTTGACATAATTCAGTTGTCTGTAATTTAACTATTGCTATTCACAGATTGCACCCTTACAAGTCTGTTAATGCTTCATGGAATGCATTTTAAAGTCTGCACATACCTATTATGTTTCTATTTACTTGGAAAGATGACACATGGCTTGCAGATGGGACATGCTCAGCATTGTTAGACAACAAAATATACTTTTACTGGGATGGCTGAATTATGATGTATAAGTAAAGTACAGTAGGAGAGTACGGTTTTGCAGTCATCTTACCATAATTTTGAATGTTTGTATATTGTTACTGCTGAAGTCAATACGTCAGGGAATTCTGCCACAGGCTGAAGTCCACATTTGGTAGAATTTTAATAGCCAAACACATTTCCACCTGTTCAGGCCAATGTCAGCATCATGTGGTTGGCCATCTGCAGATCATTTTTGCCTGCCACTTGTAAAAGTTGGAAATGTATAACCAGAGTACTAGGGATTTCCAGGTGAAAATCATACAGTCCTATGGTACCACAACAAAAGAGGAAATAAGTGAAGGAGCAATAGAAAATACTGTCTAACTGTAAGGTAAAGGAGGAGGAAGGAATATGTACCCGCACTGGCCCAATTGTTTCCCAATTTCATATGGAATGCTGGTCAGAAAACTGGACTGCACCAGTGACCATATTCAAATATACACACCGATGGTAAGTAACTGTACTATGGTCATCGTTGGTTCACTGCTGCTGTCATGGCATCTGGAATGAGTGCCAGAGATGGCCATGCTTGTAGTTAGGGGGTGGTAACACCAAAGCAGAACCCAGCAATGCTATCTTTGGAATGAGAGACTTGAAATCCTATCCTAGCCTTAGAGATCAGATACAGTTTGCAACGCATAGAAAAAGTGTAGTCAAAGGACCAAGTAACTGCTTCCAGGACATCTTGCACAGTAAATCCATTTTAAGAAGGCCATGGTGCTAGCTGTGCCCCTTGTAGGGTGAGACCTATTTTTCTTCATAGTATTTATGGCAGAAGTAAACACCGTACGACATCCCCTTATAAATGGTCTGTTTGAATATCCCTTTTTTCATTTTTAGCAAGGGTCAAAAGCAAAAGGTTGCTTAGACTTCCAGAGACAACTGCATAGCTTAGTAAATTGCTATACCTGTAAACTGCTGTGGTATGAAGGAGAAGTTAGTTGTACAAAGTAACCCTGTCATTATGAAAGATAAGAAAAGGCTAGCTTTACATAAGAATCTACAATTTTTAAACCCTTCAAGCTGAGATAACTGAAACTAGAAACAGCAGTTTTCTGGCACAGGATTTTGAGACCTGCGAATGGTTCATATGGTACTAAGTGTAGTTCTCCAGGCATAAAGTTAAGGCCCCAGGCTGTAGTCTGTCTAGGTGGTCTGAGGCACAGGATGCCCTTAAGGGTCTGTTTGACAGATGGTCTGGATACAATGGGGGAGGGCTCTATGGTAAGCAGGCTGAGATTGCTGGTAGGTACATTTTAATGGATGGATATATGAAGCCAGATGAAAACAGAATGGAGAAAAAATGTAGGACCATGGGCATATCCCTCTCATTGAGGTACAGGTAACTGCTTTGACATTGGGAGGATTTTTTCACTTGTCTAGGTATGATTTTCTAGCACTTGGCCTCCTAGTCTCCCTTGCAGCATTAAGCTCTTCGGTGGAATATAGACACCCAAAAGGAAGACCTATACCTTCCAAGTTTTTAGGTTTGGACTGGACAGAAGAGGGTATGTGGGGGACCTTTTGCACTGTGTCAAGATGTCTACTTACTGATGTAGGTTACATTTCTCCCTAACACACTGGATAAGGTAAAAAAAAACAAAAAACAATGCCTTAGTCAGAGAAGGGTAATTAGTATTATTTCTTTCTGCTCCTCGCTTAGACTGTTGATTATCTAGAAGAGCAAGGGAGTCAGGAGGAAATCTTACTCATACAGGCCACTTCACTTAAAAGAGAATGCTTTGAAAGAACTTGGTATTGTATTGTGCTCTGACATTATAAACTGTCTAAACCCTCACTTACCCAATGCGCCTAAGTTAGGTTATGCCAACTGCAACCTGCACATATAAAAATTTCTGTTTGTCACTATTTGTGGGTTTCTGAAGAAGGCATTCAGTGCCCATGTTGTTGTCACGTAAATGTTTACATGTTGTCCTTATATCAGACCTTTTGCAGCAATAAATATATGAATTTAACACGTACTTTTCCTTACATAACTGCTATTGGAAAATAAGTGAAATCAGTTTATTATTAGCCATATTATACATTTTAAAGTAATTCCTGGTATACATAAAATGCAATATATGAAACTGCCTACAGTCACTTTTGGAAATAGAAGCTTTTATTTATTTTTTAATTTTCCTTTGTTGATTGCATTATTCACATTTCGGTAGCGGACACTTTTCAGTGGGATCTGAGGGTGTGTTTCTACTGCTAGGGGAAATCAGGGCAGGGCATTGGAAAACTTTAGTAGGTGACATGATATCTCTTAGATCCACCTGAGCTACCACCAACACAAGCAGATAGGACTATAGTTTAATACTCCATCTGAAGGATGGCACACTTGGGAATAAGATATTAAGTGTTTACATCTGCAGCAAATACATTCGGAAAAGACACATTAATTCATACATTTTCTAGTAGCTGTCTTAGCCTATTTAATGTTCCATCCTGATGAGCAACAGGTGTAAGGCAGGGATTCAGTCATGGAAGAGACAACAGTTTGTTGCAAGACACATACATGCATCCCCACATATATACATCTTTAGAGGATTTCTTGTTCATGAACAATGTGCTTGGAAGTTGACTGGAAGCTGAAGGCTTCAGAAAAATTCCACAAATGCAGATGGAAGAACTATAGACCCTACATCCAAGACATGCTAGCCAGGAAGTGACCTGCAAATTCAAGTGTTATGAGTAAGCAATGCTAGCTGCTGTGCCACTGTGCCACCCAGAAAAAAAAAATGCTCCCCAATATACACTGACTGCTAAAATTCAAAATATGTCCTTGTTCTAACAACAGTGATGATAATGCACAATAATATCTCTGACTTGCATCAGGACCAGGAAAACTAGATGATGATGATGATAATTATTATTATTATTATTATTATTATTATCATAAATAGGTCATTGTGTAAAACAATAAAACACTTCATGGATAAGCTTCTGTGAAAGAGCATCACATCTGAGTGGCTAAAGATACCTGTTTTGAAAGAGTGATGCTATTATAGAGCAATGCAAACCCTGGTGAGTCTTATTTACTACCAGAAAAGTGCATTCCTTGTTTGTTTTTTACAGATAATTTTATAAGTCTACCTAATGAGAATATGATGCCATGAAATGATTATATTGTTCTGTCTTTTCTAAACTCTAACTGCAAGCATGCCCTGCTTGTGGGAATGAATTAATTCTGTGCACTACTGTGCATTTGTTGAGATAATATTGTAGCACAGGGAAGATGGGTAGGGTAAGGACATAGTGAGCACATCTAATGACAGACATATAACAATGATATGAACAGTCTAAAAGTGCTATAAGTAATGAAGCAAAACTACAATACAGAAATTATCCTATATCATATTTCCATTGTTACAGCAAGTTTATGTTTTTCTTGATACACATCATAGACATGTCAGTGGCTTAGAGTTGAAAAGGAATTGCACTGAAACCATGAAATAAGACACTCAGACAGAGCCTATGTACATATTTGGTGATGTTAGTTTTACAAATATGAAATACAAGACTGATGTAACACTATTTAAGTCAAAATTAATTTTCTCTGAATTTGACCGAGTGTGTGAAACAGCTGTTGTGAAGAAGAGACATGAACATTTAAGTAGAAGTACTTCGGGGGTGGAACTTTGAATGTTGGCAGTATGACTGGTATAGGAAGAGAGCTAGCTGATATGATGGAGAGAAGGAAGGCTGATATATTGTGCGTGCAAGAGACCAGATGGAAGGGAAGTAAGGCCAGGTGTTTAGGAAACGGGTTCAAATTGTTCTGTCATGGTGTGGATGGCAGGAGAAATGGGGTAGGGGTTATACTAAAGGAACAATATTCCAAGAGTGTTTTAGATGTGAAGGGAGTGTCTGACAGAGTGATGTTTATGAAGCTCGTAATTGATG
Organism: Protopterus annectens; assembly: GCF_019279795.1. Taxonomy (NCBI): domain Eukaryota; kingdom Metazoa; phylum Chordata; order Ceratodontiformes; family Protopteridae; genus Protopterus; species Protopterus annectens. The sequence continues at coordinate 22,241,400 of NC_056733.1, forward strand.
GTGTAATGATGAATGTTGTTAGTGCATATGCTCCACAAGTTGGGTGTGCGATGGATGAGAAAGAGAAATTTTGGAGTGAGTTGGATGAAGCTGTGGTGAGTGTACCCAAGGGTGAGAGACTAGTGATTGGAGTGGACTTTAATGTGCATGTTGGTGAAGTGAACAGAGGGGATGAGGAAGTGATGGGTAGGTATGGTGTTAAGGAGAGAAATGCAGAAGGTCAGATGATTGTGGATTTTGCGAAAAGGATGGACATAGCTGTGGTGAATACGTATTTTAAGAAGAGGGAGGAGCATAGGGTGATGTACAAGAGTGGAGGAAGATGCACACAGGTGGATTATATCCTATGTAGGAGGGCCAGTCTGAAGGAGATTGGAGACTGTAAAGTGGTGGCAGGGGAAAGTGTAGTTAAGCAGCATAGAATGGTGGTCTGTAGGATGACGTTGGTGATCAGGAAGAGGAGGAGGAGTGTGAAAGCAGTGCAAGGATTAAATGGTGGAAGTTAAAAAAGGGTGATTGTGAAGTGGAGTTTAGGGAAGAGTTAAGACAGGCACTGGGAGGCAGTGGAGAGTTACCGAATAGCTGGGTAACTACAGCAGAACTAGTAAGAGAGACTGCTAGAAAGGTGCTTGGTGTGACATCTGGACAGAGGAAGGAGGACAAGGAGACCTGGTGGTGGAATGAGGAAGTACAGGAGAGTATACAGAGGAAGAGGCTGGCAAAGAAGAAGTGGGATTGTCAAAAAGATTAAGAAAGTAGACATGAGTATAAGGAGATGACGTGCATGGCAAAGAGAGAGGTGGCAAAAGCTAAGGATAAGGCGTATGGAGAGTTGTATGAGAGATTGGACACTAAAGAGGGAGAAAAGGACCTGTACCGATTGGCTAGACAGAGGGACAGAGTTGGGAAAGATGTGCAGCAAGTAAGGGTGATAAAGGATAGTGAGGGAAAGGTTCTCACAAGAGAGGAGAGTGTGTTGAGTAGATGGAAAGAGTATTTTGAGAGGCTGATGAATGAAGAGAATGAGAGAGAGAGAAGGCTGGATGATGTGGGGATAGTGAATCAGGAAGTGAAACAGATTAGCAAGGAGGAAGTAAGGACAGCTATGAAGAGGATGAAGAATGGAAAGGCTGTTGGCCCAGATGACATACCAATGGAAGCATGGAGGTGCTTAGGAGAAATGGCAGTGGAATTTTTAACTAGATTGTTTAATGAAATTCTGGAAAGTCAGAGGATGCCTGAGGAGTGGAGAAAGTGTTTTGGTACCTATCTTTAAGAATAAGGGTGATGTGCAGAGCTGCAGTAACTACAGAGGGATAAATTGATCAGTCACAGCTTGAAGTTATGGGAAAGAGTAGTAGAAGCTAGGTTAAGAAGGGAGGTGATGATTAGTGATCAGCAGTATGGTTTCATGCCAGGCAAGAGCACTACAGATGCAATGTTTGCTCTGAGAGTGTTATTGGAGAAATACAGAGAAGGTCAGAAGGAGTTGCATTGTGTCTTTGTAGACTTGGAGAAAGCATATGACAGGGTGCCTAGAGAAGAGTTGTGGTATTGTATGAGGAAGTCGGGAGTGGCAGAGAAGTATGTAAGAGTGGTACAGGATATGTACAAGGGTATTGTGACAGTGGTGAGGACTGCAGTGGGAGTGACAGATCCATTTAAGGTGGAGGTGGGATTATATCAAGGATCAGCTCTGAGTCCTTTCTTATTTGCAGTGGTGATGGACAGGTTGACAGATGAGATCAGACAGGAGGCCCCGTGGTCTATGATGTTTGCAGATGACATTGTGATCTGTAGTGAGAGTAGGAATCAGGTTGAGGAGACTCTGGAGAGGTGGAGATATGCTCTAGAGAGCAGAGGAATGAAGGTCAGCAGGGCTAAGACAGAATATATGTGTGTAAATGAGAGGGAGGGTAGAGGAATGGTGAGGATGCAGGGAGTAGAGCTGGTAAAGGTGGACGAGTTTAAGTACTTGGGATCAACAGTTCAGAGTAATGGTGAATGTGAAAGAGAGGTGAAGAAGAGAGTACAGGCAGGGTGGAATGGGTGGAGAAGAGTGTCAGGAGTGATTTGTGACAGACCGGTACCAGTAAGAGTGAAAGGGAAGGTCTACAAGAGGGTAGTGAGACCAGCTATGTTATATGGGTTGGAGACAGTGGCATTGACAAAAAGGCAGGAGTCAGAGCTGGATGTGGCAGAGTTAAAGATGTTAAGATTTGCACTCGGTGTGACTAGGATGGATAGGATTAGGAATCACTATATTACAGGGTCAGCTCATGTTGGACAGTTTGGAGACAAAGCAAGAGAGACGAGATTGCGTTGGTTTGGACATGTGCTGAGGAGGGATGATGGGTATATTGGGAAAAAGATGCTAAGGATGGAGCTGCCAGGTAAGAGGAAAAGAGGAAGGCCTAAGATAAGGTTTATGGACATGGTGAGAGAGGACATGCAGGCGGTTGGTGTGACAGAGCAAGATGCAGAGGATAGGAAGAAATGGAAAGTGATGATCCACTGTGGCGACCCCTAACGGGAAAAGCTGAAAGATGATGATGATGACTTCTGGGGGTGGTATTTAGGTTTTAGATGGCTTGCAGCAACTTTGCTGTTGCTGCCATTGTGGGTGGCTCTGGGACACCACTGTATTCCACATACATTAAGGAAATCAGAAAATATTTCATGGCTGGACTACTCAGCACAGACTTACACAGTAGAATGTGTCATTAATAAAAAAAGGAAAAAACACAAGTTGTAACACCCAGTCTAACTTCAGTATATATTTACTGCAGTCAAAACACTGAAAAGCCATAGCATCAGAATGTAGAATAATTGACATTGTGATTTTCATGGAAACTATCCTAAAATGCAACTGCATGCAAAAAGAGAACAATTTGAAGTGGCATTCCCACATGTGTGTTATAGTGAGTGCCAGTGTCTTGATAATGCAGGAAGAACAATTAGTGCAGTAATAAGTGGCATATCAGTATTGTAGAAATGGGGAGACACTGCCGCACTGCAGTGTTCCCTCTGGGGATTATGTAGAGTATTGCATCACAGCTAACACAGTGATGTCATAACTAATGCACCTAGTCATTTATTTGTAAATATGATGCACCCAGATTCACAGGCACAGAACATTATTTAGCTGAAATGCACTGCTTCATTGAACAACAGTACCCCATTCACCCTGAACCAAAAATCAGATAGCAGGTTATATGCATAAGCTGCCTGGTGACAGGTCAAACTGTTCCTAGCCCCTTCTCATCTGTCCCTAAATAAGAGGTGAGTGGTGGTAGTCCTGATTTCTCCCTTCCAGCAGTCAGTTATTATTCTTACTTTCCCCCTACATGTTACTCTGCCACTTTCCTGGGTTTCTATACAGTGAATCCAATGTAAGACATCCCCTCACTTTCAGAAGAGCACTTTTTCACCATTTCACAGAGAAATGTATTCTCTTTTTCTATACTACTTCCCCATTTTGCCATTGATATCAGTGATGGATATATCCCATGACTCCCTCTTCCATGAGGGCATCTGATGAGAATTCTGTCATTTTCCCACATACCAAGATTAAGCATCTTAATACTTAGGTATTTGGAGCTGGGAAGCATTATGAGTCACAAATGCTGCTTCACTGAATGTAAAACAGTGAAAAATGTTCACTAAAACAATTTTTGCTGAACCTCCAAAAAAGATTTATTTCCAAGCAAGCCTGCATCTCCCAAGTGAGAGAACGCCCCCAAATCCCCAAAACTTACCTACATCAACTTTGAGATCACAAAACAGTGGAGAATAGTGAAAAAACAATCAGCAAAAATGGTTTGGTGAATCTTCTTTGATTTTTTTTAAGTTCACCAAAACAACATTCACTGACTCGGCTATATCGCCTACAGCTGCCAGTCTGCACCCTTACCCTGCATCATTGCACTGGCAGTGCATTTATCAAAGTGGTATTACTAGGCTGTGTATGTATTAAAAAAGCACTGCCCACCCCCCATTCTATGAGGAACCCTATGCTGATGGCAGTACTGAGGGACGGAATGAGACATCAAACTGCTCTGCAGATGTGACATTATTATTTTGTATAATGCATGCTACTAGGAAAATGACATTATTACAGAGCTGCAGTATCCCTCCCACTAACAGAATGGGTACTATGAGGGGAAACATAGCATAGGTACTAACAAGCCACTTTACATATTCCTTCCAGGTAATTTCTTGGCAGTCTTCACATAAACATGAAGTGTAAAGTAAGATACAAGAAATCTGCATTATACTGGGAAAGCATTAGCACAATCAGGGTATTTTAGTGAATTGTACCTTAGTGTGTCTGGAATGGATAGTGTACAAATGTTCTGAAAGCTGATGCAATACATTCTGAACTGATTTGAAACTGTGATTTTCATATGTTTGTCATGTTGCTTTGTTGATATCTAAGTGGACGGTTCAAAAGAAACTTATGTCAAAGAAGTGCAGAATTTTCCACTTGTTTTACTGCTCTAAAACTAGTCAAATACTAGATGTGGGTACTTGAACTGAAGAGTCCTTTTTTGTAAACTATATATAATAGTTCACCATGTTTCTGCTTTATTGACATATTTTTGCTTTTAACTTACCTTCAACAATATTCTGTAGGGAAAATGAAAGAAACCTTACTTCAGAAGAGGTATGAAAGGTATAAAAACCTAAGTACTATAAAAACACAAGTATATGATAGTAAAATTATATATCTGAAGTTAAAAGACAGCACAAAGCATTGCACTGGAAATTTAAGCAGAACAGAACTCAAAGGGGAAAGTTTATAAATTTGCTGTTATGTCAGTGCAACCTGAAGTGATATACAGTTATGACTCTTGATAAATATTGACACCTTTTCTAGTAAATGTAAAATATGAGAAAGGATGCCAGGGAGTACGCTTACAGGACAAGTCTGAAATGTAGATCCTCACGACATAAGTGCTGGACTGCAGAAGGTGAATACTCCGAACCTGCCTGTGCCCTCTCCAGGTGTGAATATGACTACTGGAACAGTAGCTTCAATTACAGCAGTTGTGTTATAGCTGCTACAAGTGTGATGATATCCATAGTAAATATTATCAGGGCTGCCAAGATCCCTTCTGCATTTACTGTCATCAAACTTGGCAAAATAGCCTGCCTTTTTAAAAGTTCCATCATCCAACCAAGCTACACGTCTCCCTAAAAATCCCTGTGTTGGTCAGGCTTGCCATTTCTTACACACATCAGGCAACACATTTTTTGACATATATGGTAACTGAACAATGTGTTTTGATGGGTTCTCTATGTTAGACCGACAGCTCAGAAG